>NW_028230445.1:914286-1064903 GCF_043228905.1 Azolla caroliniana
CCAAATGACTGGATGGCGACTCACTAGACAAATATAAATATCGGCCAATATAGCACGAAGTGAGAGATATGTGTGATGTTGAGTGCAAACTATTATCTACGTATGTATACATATATAAAATATGTATACATCTACATATATTTAATATAGACAATAAGATATTTCCATTCAGCTCTATTATGTGTCATCCCTTTCTTGTTTCTATGTTTAACCTAACCTACTATATGAACATTTGCGAGTAGTAGAAATACAACAGTTGAAAACTTGTGATATTGACTTGGGAGTGGTCGATGGCAATGGAATCACTCCTTTATGTTAGGATCACAATCTCATGATCGAATAATTAGTGCAAAAAACACATTTAAAGATCATTCATATTATACAATATTAAACGTTAATTAATTAGAGTAGACCCAATATCTGTGAGGGCATCCTTAGACGAACCACAATTCGTCTTTAGTTTTGCCATAACCCAAGAGTATATTGATGTTTTTAAGTGTTAGGTATCCTTGTGCATCTTCTCATTCACATCCATATCATAGTATGGACCGTTTCCAATAACAATAGTAGTATATGGATAACCATGTCTATTGCGCACAACAAACCTAATGTACTACTCAATCCAATTTCATAGAATGTCATGCACACTCACCTTCATCTAGTTTACAAGCTCCGAATTGAGGGATTTTTTGATGGGTGATAAATAACATGGTCGACTTCTACACTTTCAACAATTCAACATGCTTGCTCTAGCAATGACCTAATTAGGATATCGTGATCATAATAGTACAACTAAAATATTGTGCATGTCATTAAAACTCATTGTTCATGGGGGGGAAAGGTTGTGCTCAAATAAGTTATGTCTTTAACCACATGACATACTATTGAAGTTGAATGATATGCATGGTAGAAAATATTTCAAATAACCACGGTAGGGATCATTTAATACATGATTGTGGGAGAATGCAAGTTACTATAATGAACCCATGAATTTTGATATGCGGCATATTTGTTTACAATTCGTAAGGCAATTAATCCAAGATGGCTCTAGTCTTGCCTGTCAAAGAGAGCATTTGTACTACAAGTAGCAATATTTATACGCCTTGCTTCCGACTTTCTATTCCCACGTCTTGCACAATGGGATGGTGGTCCTAGATAACCGTCCATAATGCATGACCGAGTATGCAGGAATTGGATCAAAGAAGAGCATTTTTTTTAGAGTGAGTACTTTGGGGGCATTTTGTGTTATCATGGTGGAAATGTGGAATAGTCATATAGATTCAGTCTCGCCACAATCAGACAAGGCGAAGGTGTGTGTGTCACTACGATTTGACAAGGCAAGACAAGGGGTGGGAAGGAGATGAGAGCGAGTGAGTAACTGGGTAGAGTCAAGGAGGGAAGCAAGCATATTATGATGGCCATATGGTGGGTGGAATTTGGAAATAAAGAGTGGGCCTTCTTTGTCCAATTAAGGAAAACCTTATTTTTCTATCTGAAAACAAACAAACAAATAAATAAAAATTAAGCAAACAAATAGATAAATAAATAAATAAATAAATAGATAGATAAATAAATAGATAGATAGATAGATAAATAAATAGATAGATAGATAAATAAATAAATAAATAAATAAATAAATAAATAAATAAATAAATAAATAAATAAATAAATAAATAAATAAATAAATAAATAAATAAATAAATAAATAAATAAATACATACATAAATAAATAAATAAATAAATAAATAAATAAATAAATAAATAAATAAATAAATAAATAAATAAATAAATAAATAAATAAATAAATAAATAAATAAATAAATAAATAAATAGAAGAAGAAGAAGTAAGTAAATGAATAAATAAGTAAATAAATAAATGAATAAATAAGTAAATAAAAAAATAAATAAAAAAATAAAAAACTTACCCTTTTCTTCCCTCTCTTTTGAAAGCCATGGCATCATCACCATCACCACCACCACCATCATCATCATCATCATCATCACCGTCATCATCATCATCATCATCGACCTTCTTTCTTCTCTGTGCCATTCATTCTGCTTTCTTTTTGATTCTTCACCGAGAGCTTCCATAGCTCCCCCACCCCACCCAACCACCCACTGTGTGAAGGAGTAGTGCGTGTGTGACACAGAGAGATCTTGCCCATCCTTCTTCATTTTACTTCAACCAAGGTGACCCCATCTCAGTAAATGACAGCTCCGATCTGGGTTTCCCAGGGATAATTAGGGTTTTGATCCGTGTTTCTCAATGGAACCTGCCCAGACACATCCAGATTGGGGTTTCTCGGCGGGCATTATTGTTTTTTTCACACCTTTATTTCAAACATTAGGGTTTCTCATCCATGAGTTAATGTGAGATGTTGGTTCCTTCTGACGTTGGGGTTCTCTCATACACTGTTTTTTGGATATATTAGGGGTTTTGTCACATCAGGGCTTGTCAAAGATTATGGTTTCGTAGATATCAGAGTTTCTCAGATATTCGGGGGTTTTCAGAGATCAGGGCGTGTAAGAAATCAGGGTTTCTAAGATATAGAGGCCCCTGATACATTAGGGTTTTTTCAGAGATTATGATGTTTTTCAGAACATAAGATTTCTCCCAGAGTTGGATTCCTCAGACACTAGGGTTTCTCCGAAGCTGTGATATTCTGCTATATTTGGGTTTTGTTAGAGATTAGTAGTTTCTAAGAGATCTAAGGTTTCTCAGAGATTTAAGGCTTGTTGCCATGCCACCGAGCTTTGACTTTGTGGAATGGTGGAAGAAAGAGAGCCATCACAAAGGAACCCCCGTGGTAGTGAAAATGGAAAACCCTAATAACTGGTCAATGTTGGAGCTAAGCAGCCCAGAAGAAGAAGAATTTTCTACAGAGAAAGAAAGAGGAAAGAATGCAAAACAATTCACTTGGCTGGTTCTTCTTAGAGCTCAACAAGCTGCAAGCTTTCTGGCTTGGCTTGGCTATGGTTTCTTCACTCTACTTTCAACCATCAAGACTAGAATCATTCTTCGACCACAACGACAAGAAGTTTTCTCAGAAGGGAAGACCCATAAAGGAAAACTATACAGATTTATCAGAGTTTTCCTCGCCATTTCCATCTTCATGTTGTTTTTTGAGGTTTTTGCGCATGTTAAAGGGTGGAGGTTTGATCGGCCTTCTTATTTGCATATCCCTGATTCTTCCGATGTACAGAGCCTCCTTCAGTCCACATATATTGGATGGGTTGATTTTAGGGCTAATTACCTTGGTCCTCCATTGCAAACACTAGCTAATTCTTGCATTGTTTTGTTCCTCATTCAATCAATTGATCGGCTTATTCAATGCCTTGGTTGCGTATGGATTTGGGTTAAGAAGATCAAACCTGTTGCCAAAGTGAAGGATTTTGAAACCAATGATCCTGAACAGCCCTTTTCAGCCTACCCCATGGTGATGGTTCAGATCCCCATGTGCAATGAAAAAGAGGTACTTGTGTTTGCTCATGTTGTCTTTTGCTTCGTATACTGTGTGTGTTAGGTTCATGATTGAATGAAAGTAATATTATTGAAGTGATATTTAGATTTTAAACGATGATTAGGTAGTGCGTTCTGTTTGTTAGGATCTTGATTGAAAGATAGCAATTGGTTCAAATAATTTTGATTGAACCATGACTAAGTAGTAGAAGGGTTAGAGATAAACTCACCACCTGACTATAATACCCTGAGCTGAGGTTCATCACAGATAGCTATGCATTAGGATACAAGCCTTAATCTGACCAGTTATCTGTGAGAGAATGATAACAAGAAAAGCCCATAATGACGTAGTTGTAATACTATATGATTTATTCATGGCTGTTAGCCTTTAGTGTCATTACAGATTTGGAATTTCACCCCCCTTATGATGGCATGTGTATTTTGTACAGTCTGGTAATTACTCTATCTACATAGATATTCTATACATTCATAAACCCTAGGACCATAAATACCTGTGATTAAAATATTCATTGATTAAATAATGATAAAGTAAAAGAATTAGAGATTAACTCTCTACCCAATCATAATCCCCCCCAGCAAAGGCTCATCGTAGCTCAGGACACAAACGTTAAGAGTGCACATCACCTTTTATAAATTCATGAAACCTTAGGCCTAGAGATTAGGTCTCCTTGTGCAAATGTGACTATTTCTGGACTCAATGTTGATTTCCCTAATAACATATGGGGCTGAACATTAGACTTAGTTTGGATGCTTGCCATCCCAAGTTACCCAAGGATGTAGCCAGCCCTAGGTCTAGTGTTCAGTCAATAGCTATATAGACAAATCTGTGCAGGGAAAATCATCTAAACCTGCAAATTCCCCTATCTCTAGACTTAATATTGATCCAGAACTAAGGTTACGAGTGGATAAATGAACTTCTTATGCTTCTTTAACTTAGATTGAATTGGTCTCTTAAGGTTTATCAGCAATCAATTGGAGCAATCGCACAACTGGATTGGCCGAAAGAAAGGCTGCTAATACAAGTGTTGGACGATTCAGATGATCCAGAAACTCAGATACTCATCAAGTATGAGGTACAGAAGTGGTTCCAGAAAGGTATACACATTGTGTACAGGCACCGCTTGGACAGGACAGGGTATAAAGCAGGAAACCTTAAGTCTGCTATGGGTTGTGATTATGTCAAAGACTATGAGTTTGTGGCAATTTTTGATGCCGATTTTCAGCCACAGCCAGATTTCTTGAAACGAACTGTAATCCATTTCAAGGTGCACTGCATTGCAGTTTTCATTTGAAGCACACAAAAGTTGCCCTAACTTGCTGCGCATTTATGAGAATATCCCAAAGTCTTCAGAAGCTACCAGAATACCCTTCTGTAGTGCTAATATTTGTACTGCAGAGGGTTATTGCGGAAATATCTGAAAACTATGGGTATTGCGCCAACAAGCTAGGGGTTTTGTCTTTATCTTTTTCTCCACACTGATAATGTTGTGGCTGAAGCTATATATGTGCTGTTAAAATGCAGGGAAATGATGATGTGGGTTTAGTGCAAGCACGGTGGAGTTTCATCAATAAAGATGAGAACTTACTTACTAGGCTTCAATGCATCAATCTTTCGTACCATTTTGAAGTTGAACAGCAAGTAAATGGTATCTTCCTCAATTTCTTTGGTTTCAATGGCACTGCGGGTGTATGGCGAATTAAGGCTTTGGAAGAGTCGGGAGGATGGATGGAGCGCACTACCGTGGAAGACATGGATATTGCTGTAAGGGCTCATCTACATGGTTGGAAGTTTGTATTTTTGAATGATGTCAAGGTAAGTTTGAAATCTACATGATCATGTTATGTATAAATCTCTTTGTTTTCCTATTGTTGCAAAAAAAAGTTTGTGCATACTTACCTTTTTTTAAAAGACATTTTTTTGTTGATTTTCACCAGTGCTTGTGTGAGGTGCCGGAATCTTATGAGGCATATAGGAAACAGCAGCATCGCTGGCATTCTGGACCTATGCAGCTCTTTCGTCTTTGTCTTCCTGACATTATAACAGCTAAAGTAAGCTAGCATTTTGCATCAAATTTTGATTGCATTTTAGGATGTTGCATTCAAATTACCTCTATTATGAGCAAGTGATATGCAAAAATCAATCTGTGATGGTGATGATGTTGAATAACTCTGGATAATATGCAGATCTCCATCTTGAAGAAGGCGAATCTCATATTTCTATTCTTCTTGCTCAGAAAGCTGATCCTGCCTTTCTATTCTTTCACGCTTTTTTGCATTATTCTTCCAATGACCATGTTCATACCAGAAGCTCAGTTGCCTGCATGGGTAGTATGCTATGTACCTGCCATCATGTCTTTACTTAATATTGTTCCAGCCCCCAGGTCATTCCCCTTCATTGTGCCATATTTACTCTTCGAGAATACTATGTCAGTTACCAAGTTCAATGCAATGGTATCAGGCCTATTCCAGCTTGGTAGTGCCTATGAATGGGTTGTTACCAAGAAGGTTGGAAGATCATCAGAATCGGATTTAGTTGCTTTTGCTGAAAGAGAAGCAAATGTAGAACAAGAAGTAGGGTTGCTCCATCGGGGTGTGTCTGAATCTGGTTTGGATCAACTAAACAAGCAAAATGAGGAGCTACCTAAGCCACACAAGAAGAAGATAAACCGAATCTATAGGAAAGAATTAACATTAGCTTTCCTTTTGCTAACAGCGTCGGCAAGAAGTCTATTATCAGTTCAAGGTGTGCACTTCTACTTTTTGCTCTTTCAGGGCATATCGTTCCTAGTTGTGGGCTTGGATCTCATTGGGGAGCAAGTGAGCTAAGGCCCATTCACACGTAGCTTTAACACAATATGAGAGGTCGGCAACACCATGTATGTCATGGTGCATAATGCATTGCTTCGAAATAAAACAAAGTGCAATATTTGCTGCCTGTGAACATATATGCCATTCCAATGGAGTAGAACTTTGAGGTACAACTTATACCCATATAGCTTTTACTTACATGGGCTTCATGGTATCGAAGTTGTCATTTGCAGCGATTCTGGCATGTGGAAGTACTCATGCATTCGTGCCTTTCGTCACTTCCATTTTGCCTGTAGAAAGAGTAGACTTGTGTAGAAAGAGCATTGATTTTATTCATTTCAGCATTTCTTATTTGTTGAATTATTTCTTGCAAGATCTATTATAAACCCACCATCGTCAGAGGCACATTATGCTAATGGTGTATAGAGTTGCTAGTTCAGTATTGAGCTTCTAAATGCAACTTCTAGGTTTTAGGGATATAAAAGAAACAGTGTTATTTCTCATTGTTGCTTCCTATTCAAATTTACGTGTATTTTTTCCATTTTATTCTAAAGTCATGTGGTATTTGAAATCTCTCTCATCACTCTTTCCATATCTAAATCTGTGGTTATATAGGTTAAAGAACGCATTTGAATTTCAAATGATGTGCATGAATGTTAATAAACAAGTTTGTTTTGATCATTCAAGATCTCTAATCCATATCCAGACTGTATACCTAGAATGAAAACCCAACAGTGTCTAGGTTTGTAGGATTCATTGAAAGCGACAATTGATAATCTTTTGGGTTTTTGTATCGGTGAGATGAGTTTCAAGCCGAATATTCCATTTCAAATGTGAGACATGCTGTCTATCTTTGATTGTGCTAGTTGCTAGGGCTATACTTCTTGATAAGTGTTATCTTTCTCTTTAGTTTCTTTTATCTGTAAGAAATGGCATGTTACTTGTACTTTTTTGACAAAGCAATTATCTCATACATATGTACTTAGCTGTGCCATGAGGATGATAGTTAGTAAGTGAAAGTTGAATGTGGTTCCCTAGCATGGTTTGTACTACAAGATCTTCCTTGTTTTGCATGCTTGAGAAAGTTGCAAGGCTTTCTTCACACTTAGTTCTGTCATTATTAGGTGTGATGACCATGGTACAAACACAAACTTAATGTTAATGCATTGTTTGTCTAATGTGAGCAACTAGAATCAAGTTGCATGTGAGATCTTTGATTGGCACTTTCATGAGAGCTTGGAGTTGTGTGGGTTCTTGATATGGCATCATGTTGTTTCAAACAACAAATATTATTACATGAACATTCATACTAAATACTTAACTATCTCCCTTGCAACTGTATTTAACAATAGTCAATAATATTAGGGCCGTGTGAGAAGGATATCTCGAAATACAGATATGTTGTTTCTTGGGAAAATACATATAACTCAAACAAGTTTTTACGATTGGAAAATTAGTAATTAAAATTCCATCTCGCACCTTAAATAATAAAGCTTGCCATTATTCCCAATGGATGATGGTTGATAAGTAATTCAATGATTAGACACAAGAATTGAGATATTAATCCCATCCATACAATACTTGTAGTGGCACTTCTTTAGGTTCAATTCTAGAGAGGTTGGTCTAATGTTAAGTTCATTATATTTTGACATCATTCTCATGATAAGTTAATTAACACAATTCTCTCTAAAAGGATGGCTTTACAAATTCATTTGCTAGAATTCGAAGGGTGGAATGCCAATTCATATATTGTGGTAGATTGAAATAGGCACACATATTTCCATGATAATCTTATGACTTATTTGTTTTTATAGAAAGCTCAATTGTTTTGCAAACAAGTCTCAACTTTTTTGAATAAAGAGTCAAATTGGTTTTCATATGAGATATATGCTTTACGATAACTTTTGCTTATTTGCTGAGTTTTGTAATAGTCTACAAATGTCCAAAGGAATCACGACGTAGATGTCACTAGTTTTTTTAAATTGAATATGGTTTTCTTCAAAAATGAAGAAATGTGTAATGTATTGATTGTGTTGGGCACTAACTATCTATAAGGAGGATTGTCTTATCATGATGTATAGCATTGTGACATATTAACATATACCAGATCCAAATTATGAGCTTTGTTGTCACATTCTTTAAGGATAGTTCTTGGAGATAGTAAGTGCCCACAATGGAGAAGACCTTTGTTACAGTATAAAAATAATTAAGGACGATCTTATGGGCCCACCATGAAGGAGACCTTTGGTATAGTATAGATTCGGTTTCTTAATATGCTCAAATGCTTACCCACACTTAATGGCACAATTCCTTTAACGAGCTAGTCTATTCTTTTGAAAAGTATGGTGAGGCCCATATCTCAACATGAAGAAGGCAGGCACATGTTTTTTTGCTTCTTTTTTTTTGTTATTGATGGAACAATGAAAGTGTTTGTTTTCTTGTAAACATACCAAGTTTGCATTGAGATGTTGTAGTTGCATCCTTGCTATGAATGTAATGCCTTGTTACGATACTTCGATTGAGATGGCCTATCGAACATGTCATGGATATCGAGCTTGTTGCAGCATTAATTATTTACTAGACACAATTAGAGACTCATTATAGACCAATTCACCGGGCCACATGCTAAGGTACAGAGAAAGTGCCAACAAACAACGATGATCCGCTTCTCGGATCGCAATACTAATCATGTGATTACATTGGTCATCCAATGCTAAATGAGTCCGAGGGCATTTTTTGTGTAATTTCCCAAAACCGAACTTGAATTTGTGTAGAACTAGGAGGCTATATTTGTAAATTTGTACTCTCTGTCTCTCTGTCTCTCGTTGTTCCAGTGTAATGAACGAACAGGAAAATCTTCCGCTCACCATCGCCATTCGATTCGTCTCTGTGTTTTTTTTCTTCTCATTCATAATATTTTTGACGCCTAAAGGTATGTTTCTCCAACCTTGTCTCTGCTCAATTATTAAAGAGGTGGAGAAACCCTAAACCCTCTTCTTTCAGATTGCCTTTCTTGGACTCTTGGCGTGGAAGCTCATATTGGGAATGATAATCAGAAGAACCAAGCAAATGGGTCTTTCCCAAATAGTTCTAAATCAAATGGTTCGTTTCCAGATGAGTCTACAGTTCCCACTTTTGATTTGAAAGAAGATCATTTTTCTTCTCATGATGGACACAATGGGATTCTTGAGAAACGAAAGGAACATCGAGCAAGAAGGAAGGAAGGTAGATGTAGCTCTTTTTCGAAGGCGAGGTTTTTTGGAATACTTCATGGTCCTTCTTCCCTTTGTAAATGCCCTTCCCATGGCTTACGAAAACTTGTTGGTAAACATTTTAATGTCATGGGAAGGCATTGTTTAAATGAAAAGTGTGAAAATCATTCAGCGAACAGTAGTGTTTGTGATTTTGAAAGTGCAAAGTTGCAACATGGCATATCTATGGAGAGTGATATGTCTAGAAGATGTAACATGAATGATGATGTCATTGATAATAATCATGAGAATGATGTTCCTGGAAATGGTCAGGATGTTATTGGACATGGAAAGTTAAGTGACAATAAAGAAAATCTGATCTATGATGAAGAAATGAAGATTCATGGACATCTTTATAATGTGAACAGAAATGTACATGATGTTAGTAAAACAGAGGCTGATATGGTTGCCGCAAGCAATGAATCAATGTTGAAGTCTCATAAAAAAATCCAGAATGAAACCAACTCCATTGTCACCGACTCTAGCAAAATTCATCTTAGGCAGGAAATTGATGGTGGCCTATATAACTATGCATCTGATGCAAAGGGTGCAAAAATATTGTCTTCCAATAAAGAAGCGAAAGGAGCCTCCAATATCCTGAACAAAGACAAAGACAAGTATTTCTGGAGTCCTTGCAATGCTGAGAATAAGTATATTGATTTGGAGCTCTCAGAAGAGACTTTAGTGGTCGAGATAGTCGTCACAAACTACGAGTTTTACTCATCTAATGTCAGAGATTTTGAGCTTTTGGGAAGCTCAATTTACCCTGCTGAAGAGTGGACTTTACTAGGAAAGTTCGAAGCTGAGAATGGTAGAGTTTCTCAAAACTTTACCTTAACTGAACCCAAGTGGGCACGGTACTTGAGAGTTCAAATTGTTAGCTCTTATGGCTCCGATTTCTATTGTACTTTAAGCATTTTAGAAGTACATGGGGTTGATGCAATTGAATGGTTATTGGAAGAGTGGTTTGCTGAAGAAGGTTATAGCATGGATCAAAAAGATGAGTTGACATCCAATCATCTTAACGAGGACATGGACTCAAGTAAAGAAGGTTGGATTCAAACGATGGAGGAGAAGAAATCTCGGCCAGAACATCAGCTAACGAATAGGCTGGGTCTAGATGCAGTAATGAAGCTCATGATGCAGAAAATCCGATTTCTAGAGCATAATCAACCTCACCTCTTTCAATTAAAAGAATTGGACGATCAATACAGAGAGATTCTTAGTTTGTACACGAATGAGTTAAATCTTATGAAGGGCAAATTGGAGGAGGCAGCAGTAAATATATCAGGCCTCAATGCATTGCTAAGCATGATGGTGAATATTTGATGTCTTAATTTCTTTGGGATTGTTAACAATATGTAGAATTGAGTGGTGCGAGGAAATTTGATGAAAATGATGGTGTAGGAACAAAAGTGGTATGAAGAGAAGCATGAGCTTGAAACAGATCTTTTGAATCACATCAGAACATGGAGTGCGGAATTGGATTTGATAAGGTAACAAATCCCGTTTTTCTTCAATGGTATCAGAGCATTTCACTTTCATGGGACATTTATGTTATTCATATGTGCGTTTGTATACATTTTCAGGTTTTCCTTCTGACAATCCCTTTACGTTTTATGTTTCCATGTCCTCACTGTGCACATTTATGTTATCTTCATTGCATTGTTTCTAAATTTGACTGTATTTTAAATGTTCTTTTTTGGATTTTCACTTACTGAGGTTACCCACCACTAGTATCATGCTTTGTTCAACACAATATGCTTTGTATGCAGGAGTGAGGTGAAGAAGGCAAAGAACAAGGAGATTGTAGCGTTGACGGTTGCATTATTATCCGTCATATTCGTTGTTTCGATTCATATATTCATGTTTTGCATGTCATTGTTCAAACGACGTATGCATGATAACAAAGAGCTGGTGTCACTCGTGCAGATTTTATGGATTGTGCCATTTTTGAGTGCTACTTTAGTAGTGTTTGTTCTTTCATGATCATGATTCAAATTCATGACTTTCCATTAAGAAGAGGCAATATGCCCATTTCTCTGGTGTGGTCATGAATGAGTCCTATAGTTAGGGAGGTATTTGTTGATTTAATTTGTGTA
The DNA here is from genome assembly GCF_043228905.1 of Azolla caroliniana. Lineage (NCBI taxonomy): Eukaryota > Viridiplantae > Streptophyta > Polypodiopsida > Salviniales > Salviniaceae > Azolla > Azolla caroliniana. The sequence goes on from NW_028230445.1 coordinate 925,929, forward strand.
AGTATCACTCCTTGTTCTCATTCTGTAAATATTTAGCTCACTTTTGAAATTTAATATCAGCTGGAAATATTTTACCTAGCTTTATTGAAATCCCTGCCAGCAACAAGTTGAAATAAAAATTTATCAACAAGTTAAAACTTGACTCGGACTTGTTTTCTGGTAATCCGTTCCAATTTTTCCGGGATGATTTGGATCCATAGTTTGTGGCTTTGAGCTCTTCAACCATTCTCTTGTTCTCTCAATGGGTCGGATTTTGGGTTTCGTAGACACAAGATGGATATCTCGCAATCAATTCCAATGCATAATAGACATTCAAGTTTTAACTCATGCCAACCTTAATGTTCTTGATTTGTCTTAGAAGTTGTATAGTAAGTATATGCCATCTCTTTTGATTGTTCAAAGTTTGAAGTTAGTGATAAATTAGTGTGTGATCAAGGAGAAAAAATAAATTTGAATGATGATGATAAAATGATTTGACGAAATCGGGACACAATGATTCAATGCAGCTTGGCCATAGGCTTGCATTCAGTGGGAGAGCAACAAGAAAATTCCAGTATGACAAAGAAGAGGTGAAATTAACATTCTCGACATTCCACCCACAACTTGGATCTAACCTAGTACAACACTTGAAAATCTTATAGGGCCAAAACAGCCTTTTCTCTATTAATGTCTCTCTCGCAAATATCACTAGAACTAAAGAAAGAATAGCAAATAAAACTCTGATTCTTAGATTTTTGGCATGCTTGAAATGGACTGAAGTTATGGCTTTTCTAGACAAGTGGAAATGGCCTTTGGTATGCTCTATAGAGAGAACCGTAACTTCTTATTTGATTCAAAAAACTGTACAAAAGAGTTGGGTCTCAAGCCCATTATTTTATCTATATAGGACACATCTCCAACGTGGCCAAGATGTGGCTGTAGCTTTTCTTCAACTACCACCCCCCATCATCTTGGCTATAGGCACTAGTTTGGTCACCATATTTGTCGGATTATTTATCGCAAAGACTTTTTAATTGTAATAAAACCTTGAGGTACTAAATTCTTGATGAAGTGCAACATGACCTTTGTATTTGATTTGTTCATGGTGCATTTAATTTTTGGTCATATGAATGGTAGGTTGACTGTTATTGTAAACTATTGTCTTATTTAACAAATTCCCTAAGTGACCAACCAAATCTCGAAGCCAAATAATACATTCCATTGCATTTCTTGCTACAATGTGTTCAACTATGACAAGCTTTTCAACTTGTGTCACATCCAAATAGAGTGAAATCGTGCCTTGTCAAAGACCTCTTGTCTCCAACATTATCTTAATTCCCATGCACTTGGAGTAGTGTCTTATATATTTTCCATAAACCAAGCCAACATTAATCATACCCTTCAATTTCTCAAATTTATTTCATACTTGCCAATGTACTTTTCATAGGTTTCCCAATGTATCTACCTATTATAGTCATAACATGTGCAATATCAAATCTAGTAGACAGTGGACACTATGGCATATAGAAGGTTCCCAGTATCACTTGGATAATGATCAAGAGACATTTGCTTCACCTTCTCCTCCACTCGTGAAGAGAAACCCACTGGAAGTTTGAAATCTGTTGCCAATGGAGTACTAACGAGTTTTGAGCTTTTCATACCAAGTCGCTCTAGAGCTTTTTTCAATGTACCTTTTTATGATATAGAAAAACATCCCTACTTTGATACGTATATATATCACCATTTTGGGAACTTTCTTTACAACACCTACATCTTTCACCTTAAACTTCACATTCAACTGAGCTTTTAAAGTATTGATCTCTTACATATTCATACAAGCGGCCAACATGTCATCAACATACAAAATCAAATAAATGAAGGATTGATTCATGAGTGTCTTATAATGTACATAGCTATCATGTTCATTAACCAAAATTTATGGCTTGTTAAAATGTATGTACTCATCTAAGTTCATGACTTGTTGAATGATGAGTGCTCATCTATGTTTATGGTTCACTGAAATGTAAGTGGTGTTCCAAGTTAATGGCTTATCAAAGTAAGCTCATGCCAAAATTTATGTATTCAATTGAATCTCAAGTGGGTGAGCAACCTCAAATGCGATGAGGTGGTTGTGTCCTTGAGCCATATGCCTTGACGATCATCTTAGTGGTAGATTTTTCTAGCCCTTGGGCAAGTATTCATCTACTACTAAAAATAGTATTATTTGGGATTTGTTTAAGCATGCCACTCAAAAGTGAGATTAATAGTGATTAGCGCAAAACTAACTACAATTAACTAGCAAAATTTGGAGAATCAATGCTAGTTAACAAAAACAATTACATAAATGAACCAAAAAACTAGAAACTAAATGGGTTTCCCACTAGTGCTTCTCGTACTACTACCTACCCTATTCATTGTGGGAGCTTAGGAAGCACTCAACTAGATGTTTGTTGGTTCTTAATCATCCTCAACGCTGATGCAAAATATTGGCACCCTACTATTTGCTAGCATGGCAAAGATGTACGACCATGCATGTTCGAGCAAACCAAGAGACCAATTCGAGCATATTGTGAGCCTTTCACTTGACCTCTCTAACAATCTAAGGCTTGCTTTACCTATGTGTGTGGCATAATTAATCAAATGAACATGAGAAAGCAAAAGACAACACCTCCACACTACTTAAATGACAAAGAAGAGCTATAATTCACACTCTCTCTTTCAACCGTATCCAATGAATTACAACCCAAGAGTACTCTTCATAAGTACCCTTCTCTCTATTATACGTGTCTCATATGCTCTTACTGGAGATCTTTTTCTCGTAAGGAAAGGATACCAAAGAAACAATGACTCTTGGATTTTTGGTTGCTCAATTGGTCACTTATAACATGCAATTGAATGGAAGTTATCATTATTTACAATTTACAACATGTGAAAGTGACCTTTGGTATGGTCTCTAACATGACCCACTTTCCATTCAATTTAAGAAACAACATAAAAGGGTTGGTTTCTTCTTGAGTATGAGGTCCAAGCCCCTCAGTATTTTGGCCATACACTATAATTAGACATATTGTCCTCGTGGTCTTGGTCATGTCGCAATAATAATTTTTGTAGGTTTTCACCAAGCCAAATAATTGATTACAACAAAAATTGGGTGTACAAAATTATCAACACTTCTCAATCAAATGCATTATTGTAAATGTACATCATACCCCTATTGGACAATCATGTTTTTACTATGGCCATCTCTACATGCTTGGTATTTCTTTGAGTTTATCAAGCAACATATGTATATATATTGGACAATTATATGTACTATTATTATGTTAGTTTTCACCTCCCATATCCTTCTCCTTGTCGCTTCCACGATGAGTAGGTTAGAGTATCACAAGATGAGTTGAGGGAAAGCATTGTAATAAATCGATATTCATTTACATCTAAGGCAACATATTTCTTATTACTTTTGCAAAATGTAGTAAACAAAATCTCAGTGATATCAATGTCTAGTTGCATTCATTCAAAAGCTTGCTAGTTGTGTTTTGATGTTGTTATGTAGCTGTTTATTGTTATGTGGACAACGATTCCCCCCCCCCCCCCCCCCCCCCCCCCCCCAATTTTTATCTAAAGTGTCACACAAGGATAGCCAGTATAAGAGTGACCTGTAAATTGCAGAGTATCTATCGATACTTTGAGTGTACATAGCTTGATATGTATATGTGATTCACCTAACTAATGAGAAGCTATTTTTTCTCGAAAAAGAAAACTCATGTTAGAAATATATTAAATTCATGGTTTGGATATTTACACTTAGCAGAATTAAGGGCAATTTTGGTGGTTTATCAATGGGAATCATGTAGACTTGCTTAAGTGGTTACAAATATCCAATAAAAGGAAGTTATGCTAACTACCTAGCGCCCTCCCATGATAAAGCTCTTATTTGTCCTTTTTCTTGTTGGTGCAACCTTCATCATTGCTTTAATATCCTCTTCTCTACCTCCTCTCCTTTTTCTTCTACTAAAATTAAGTCTACTTCTTAATTTTGGGAACCCACTATTCTTTGTTTTGTCTACATCATAGCTACTTATAAGTTGCCCTAGTATCAATAGCATATTTTATGGTTGGGTACCAAGAGTAGGGTTCTCATGAAGATAAAGTGTAGGCTATCAACACGTGCTTCAATTGTACATTCACATGAGCTGGAAAAGCATGTTGGAAAACTTGGGGTAAGGTAAATTACCTAGCCTACCTCACATTTGCAAGAACTCCTTGAAATGAAGTAGAAGGTTTCGAGTATGCAATTCAAATGGTGACATGGAAATGGCTAGTTGAAATCCTTACACAATTGCCACCTTCATGTGAACATTAAGATAGCCGACATGACACACCAAGGAGAGAAGTTTTGCACATCACAACCATTTAGCCACCTGGTATACCATACATATGTGAATATCTTTCTTTTGAAAATTGTAAACAATGTGAATCACCTGTGAACTTACATTATGGCCAACTGTAGTGAGAGGAAACATTTGCTGAAAAATCTAACTTATTATGTCATATGCCTATGCCGAAGTTTAAATATCTTGTACCCTTGTGCCGCCTATCTATTGCAACACACTACATAAAACATCCTAGAGTATGGGCTTGCTATATTTCAAATCAAGTTTGATCGACAAACTATGTAATTGTGTTGTTGATATTATATGTTTGAATATCCAATGTTTAAATAAAACCAAATTAGGGATGACAAATCATTGTCAATTGTTGAATTGTATAAGGATCACTAACCACGATGACATTGCATAAGTATTCTAACCTTTCCCAAATGGTTCATCTGAAGTCTAGAAATGAGGGAAACTTCCCATTATTCACTTATGAAACATGGATTGCATAGAAGACCTATCTCTATTAAGTAAAAAATAAGATTATGACAATATGCATAGACCTTTCGCTAGAAATATTAAAGAGCTTGCCTATTAATGCTACAAGGTGGTAAGTATACATGCTTACATTGGTTAACTTTAATAAATGACCGATCTTCGTCGATCTTACTAAACCAATGTACGTCGATGTGATTTTTGCATAAGGGTCGGCTCATTAAAAACAATAAATTCCTTTTTATGTTACTTTTTGTGAAATCAATTGATACTTTTTTGACTTTGACTCTATATCATGAACATGAGAAACTATAGTATGTCTTTTTTTACCTCATAATACATGACTCCTCATCTAATAGCAATGAGAAACATTAATTACTTTACACATCAAGTTTTGTGTCCCTTACTAATGCTAAGTGTTCCTCGATGGCATTTTGAAAAACCCAATTATGAGTGCATTCTCGAGTCCCAATGTTAAGAGTCTATTACTAATCAATAGACCAAAATAAAGTAAAAACTAGGTAAATAGATTGGATAGAAGAACCTGTTCCACTCAACCACCCCTGAGCCATGATCAAAACATAGTCAACCTACCGTCGACGTCCCATATCGCCGGATATTAGGATGACTAATACCTTGGAAGAGATTAACACGATCGTCGTGACGAAAGCCCGCACCATCAGTGTCTAAGACAGCAGCCTTCTGACATAATGTGTTTATGAGGGTAGCTAAGCCTTATCTTTATACCTCTTCCTCGGCCCCTTGAATAGATGTGCTTTTCTAAAAAGACTCTCCATTCATTGGTTGTCAAGATCATGATAGTGCATGCACCTATCATTCCTATCCAATTACATTAGTCCCTTTCTAACATTAGTGAACATACCATTCAATTATGTAAAAATTAGTGACCTACCCTCACATACATTATGTGTACATAACACCCAACCTCCACCAATGCAAAGACTAACATTCTTGATGCTCCTTCCTAGCTATATCCTTCATCATGCAAACTAGCAGATGAGAAATAACATACATTCTATACATTTATTATTGTTGTGGAATGGCCAACTTGGTGAAAACATTCAAGATCTTGATTATGTGACTACATATAAATTGATATTTGGAAGAGGATTAAATATGTAAGGTGAAATTAATTCTTATTTAGATATAAGAATAAAGTTATGCAAAACTTCTCATAATAGTGCCAAACAATGTCTAAGATAGACGTTCTACATGTTGGTTTAACCTTCAATACCGAGGAAAGTATCCCACGGTCCACCCTCTAAACAATACAAAACTTGTATACTTTTTTCGACTTAATGTCCATGTCAGTGATGGAAGTTATATGAGACTGAAAAAGTAATTGTTACAGTGCTTTTAGACTTTGGTCTAATTGTTATGATTGTTTTACAGACATACATAGACATTCTACACAACTCTAGAACTAATAAATATGCATGAAGATAAGGAGAACACAAAATTGAATGCTTTGAAGTATGCTTTTATGACATATAAAATGGTGTAAATTTAGATCCAACTGTAAATCTATACACATGTTCAGTGTATGCATATGCACCTAGATCTAGTGAAATATTGTACACTTTCTTATCCAATAGTCTATGTTGACATGCATATGGTGATATAGTTTATGTGACCTTACATACTAGTAACTACAATAATTTGGCAAATAAGCTCTAGTTTGACTGCAAAATGATAACAATAACTTGGTAGTTCATTAAAAATGCATCCATGAATAGATGAATGCGTAGGTTTAAAACTTCAAGAAGAAGCTCGAAAAACTCATCTTTTGTTTCTACTCAAATACATGTCAATGTGATGTTAAACTATGCATGCTCGAACTATTATTTATCTCAAAGATTCCATTAATGCTTAATTTGCGGTTAACATTTCTTTGAACAATGTGCGCTTTTATGTGAGAAGATGCGATCACTTTTCTATGTTTGGCTAGACAAAACCCTCTAAAGTCTTACTAATATATCGACTAAATCTCGTGTTCCTTTATGTGTAAGTAGTTTGTTAAGAAAGTTAGAAGTCCGCAATTTTAATCTTATTGGGTAAAGGATGTTCATTGTTGTGAATTTGAGCATAGGTAGAAGCAATTTGTTATGGAGTGTATGCAAGCCCAGACATCTATAACGACTTTCGAATATAGAAGCGATATAAATGTTTGTCCTCGATAAATTCTCAATTGAGTGAATCTCGTCCCAACATGACTCCATACCTTATTACAACATTATTGAAAATGAATGTATTATTTTGTTATTTAACAATGTGAAATTTGATTAAGGTTACTTTGGACTTCTTTTATTTATTCTTGTTTTGTTTTGTGGTCCTCGTTCATCTTTTTAAGGACAATTGTTTTAGAGAAAGCAAGGAAATTATATTTGTTAAATGTTCAAATCGAAAAACAACACACTTGCCAAAGAGAGCTCACTAATAATGTGAATTAGAAACTCTACTCCAACATTTCTATCTCTTTTGTATATGTTATAATGATGAACGAGAAAAGGGAGAATGAAAAGAGCTACCAACATATGCCTACAAGTGGTTGCATAAGATTTACCTCATGGAACTAATGGTACCGTGCTCAACTAGTGGCACGAAAAGTATACATGGGCATGTATACTTAATAATAAAGTGTTACTGATCCATGTGATGTTTTATTGGCAAATATGGTGCAAACAACATTAGTATATGCTAAGAGTCATTTTCATTAGGAATGTGTATGATTTAATTGAAGTATAATGTTTGGAGCATATTTGCCTACAACTTTCTAACTGGGTGAATGTTTTATATTACGCTACAACATAAAGTTTTATTGATGATATATCAAACAAGAAGTCATTTAATTGTGATGTGGAAGGAGTACAAGATCATGCATGTGTACAACCAGATTATTGGAGATAGAAATTCATGAGACCATTTCCATTTGTTTCTCAGAGGAAAGAATGGGCCCTTGATTATGCTCTTCAAGAATTCACCATTACTAGTTAGAGACTCTCGCAACTCTCTAGAGTCATTGAGCATCATAGACAACTTAACTAATTTGATCACGTCCCCTTCTTGTAACGGGTCAAGAGAATACCTTAAATGTTTTGTTTACGTCCAAGAGTTTAATTTGATGGTCACTCAATGATAATAAATACCATATAAATAATATCATGTTTCTCTTGTAGCACCCTATTGGCAAGTCATATTCTTATAAACCCATAAATTGGGGTCCAAACATTAAATATAACTCTAGTTGATAATAAATATTACATAATGCCACATTTCTCTTAGTGTGCCCTAGTGGTAAGTCATCTTCTTATTAACCCATGCATGGAGAGCTCAAACCATGGTAGAATGTAGAGGTTGATTGCATGATATTCTAGCCTACATTGGACACCCTTTTCAATTACATATAAAATGTACAAAAGCATGACTTTTCACTACTATCTTTCTCTTGATACATAGAACGTTGAGATTGTGTTCATGACACCGTACTTAAGAATGCTTCACTAATTCATTCCTCTTCATCTTCCTTGTATTATTCTCGATAATCTATGTTGCTCACTCATCTCCTTGCCACTAAGTCTTGTCACATTAAGAAAGCACGAGGTCATGTCATGAATATGAGCACACAAATTTGAGATTTCATGTGTATAAGCTTTTGAAGAGAAATTATCGGCATATGATGCGACATTGATCTCCACCATATTAGGGTGATTTCGTTATGATGGACGAGGCAATGTATGTACAAGGTAACTGTTGGCAAAAGGTTAGATATATCAAAGCCCAAGCATGTGGGATAGCTTATCATGTACAAACAATAAGGTAAACACATGTGGTGGGTTGGTGGTAAATGCTAAGTAGGCACAAGGAGTGAGTTTAGTAGATAGTACAATATTTCAAATTACAAGAAACGGAGGGAACTATGGGTATGTACACCAATACTGAGTATCCTTGAAAGAAATCATTTCCCCAACATACTCCTGGAGTATATTATCCAATACATACTCTCATGTCATGAACGGATGAATTTCAAATATTTATTTTGTGCTAATGAACCAATCATTGAGCTAATCAAATTAGGCAACATTGATTTTAAGATGTAATTTTATTAGTCATTTGCAATTCAAAATAGCATGTTGTAACATGGTAGGACAACATGGTTCCAAGCAAAGTAGGGAAGAACATTGGGGTTTGGTATGTGGATTTGTTTTTGCTAGTGATATGGTTGTCCCTTAATTATGATAGTTGAATGCTTTATAATGCTTTATATATATAATATATATATATATAGTTGGCGATGTTATTCCCACACGTTAATTTTGTTGACTCCTCAATTGTTACCCCCTCTTCCTAATGTGCCTTGGTGGTATCCAGTGGATCGAGTATTGACGTTAATCTCTACCAAGATAGGTTTGTGAAAATCCGAAATTTGATACATTACAATGGAGGAGAATGAATGCAAGCCAAAATAATATTATATGGCATATGATTTCAAAAATCCCACACATTGTAAGTTTTTATCTATCCTATATACTTGCTCTAGTTTCTTCTATCTTTTACAAATATCAACTTTATCTACACCTTAATTTAACCTATCGATCCTCCTTTTAGGCCATTTCGGTAGACTTATGCAATCAAGAAAATGTCTTAGGCCCTCTCAAGCTATTAAACAAACACATGCATTACATTAGTTGTAAAATATGGAACAACATCATCAGCCAATACTTTCTTTCTCTTCATGACATCTCGTCTTTGAAGTCATCAACCTAGAGATGGTATTTGGAAGTTTAAGAATTTCCTCTTCATCACCCAAGAATTGAGTCTTGCAATATACAAAGATTGAGAGATCCTAGGTTGATTGATTTGGAATTCAAACATATTTGGTCTAATCATGACCATGGCAGTGCATCAAAATTCGAACATATTGGTTCTAATGCAAAAATATCTTACACATTTCTCCTCATGCGAAACAATATATATCTTATTGTTCCTTTGTTGTGACTTCAATTGTATCTGAAAATGGTATATGTGGGAAGGAAAAGTGTGACCTATGTCTCCTACGAACTTTACCGAAAGTGGGAAAATTATCAACACCCAGTTCCAATAACACAATGTGTTGTAGTTCTTACAAATGAAGGAGGGGAGTTAATGTACTTAATGAAAGAGTAAATCGATTGCCTTGATCCAACAACATGGGAGTGTGGGTGTGCAAATATTCACAAGACAATGGATTGGAAAAACATATTTAATGCTCAGTAAACAATAAGAGTGCATGTGTGCATTTATATATGGGCACTAATTTGCAGAATATATTGAGGAGGGCGCAAGGTTGCGGGTATGTGTATATACATTGTAGTCGAAAGTATGAAAGATAGACGATTGGTTATTTGGAGGATAGATTTAATATGATCCCTAGAGATATGATCATATTGCATTCAAAGATTCTATAGATTACTTTCTTTTTCCTATGAGAATGCAAGGTTTAATATATGAATCCACCAACACATCTAATCTAAGGGTCATTCTGATGATAATAATCATAGTTCATAACCTAAGGGAAATTTTAGAGAGAATGTGTGCATGAGTGAGATCTTCATGAGATCTTTGAGCACACCTATTGTACTTACAATATCAAGACACATAAAGTATAATATACGCCTCTTCGCGTCTTCTTTTTGTAAAAAATATTACATTCTCTAACTATACCAACATACAAAGCATGATTGACAAGGTCATCAGTGGATCCAACAAATGCTGCAAACATCATTTGATGCAATTGCACCTCGTCGAAGGGCGAAACACACATTGGACTACACCCCACTTCACCCATCGAACAAAAAGCATTTCAAGGGCACCAATATCAAACACCATCCTATGGGCCAAGACCCACTGATGGGGGAATCCCTGTAATCAAAACCCAAAGTTGAGAAAATGAATTCTCAAATAACATATTGTATAGGAGAAACCTTTGGCTAACATTCTATGAGGACCATATACAAAAAACGAAAACCACTTCTATTCAAGACATTTCGTCATTTCAACCTACATGAAGAAGATATTCGCCATAAATGAACGAAGTTGATAATGTGCCAAAAAATCATAAGTCTCATCAACCAACCAAGACTTCTTCTCCATCAACTTGTGATGGATATCATTGTTCTTCACTTGAGGAATTACATATTTGTTGTTCAAAGAATCAACTTTCATGGTTCGACTCCATCTAGCTTGTGTATGGATGAACAAGAACACCCAATATGTGTGGGCTAGACAACACACATCAAACCAGCCATGAATCGACGGTGTACAAAATCCTTTCCATGACTTATCTATGATATGGCCTAGTTTGATCTTCACGTTGGGCTTTCTAATGCATATATCATTTATTGTGTGTCCCTTGGATGTCTGTACAAATCAATCTCTTTCTCTCTCTCTCTCTAAAGTAAAAAATTTGCTCATTGAATCGAAGTGCCCACATGGCCTTTATCTCTCTTCCCTAGACAATGATGATACATATATTGATAAGTTCACTGGAGTGGTCGACACAACCCACGTGAACGATGGCATCCATCAATTGTTGGAAAGTTTGGGCGACAGATTTTAAAGCTCAACGAGAGATGCTGAGTTCGGCTATATGTATCTTAAAGCTAGAGGCAAGCTTGGTGTTAGGAATCCCGAAAAACCCTAAAAGCCTAGAGAGGGAGTTTGTGTGTGTGTGTGTGTGTGTGTGTGTGTGTGTGTGTTTACCTTAAAACCCTAAAAGGCACATACATTCCCTGTTTGTCACATGATCATCTAAGAAACACTAGAAAGAAAAAGACCAAGACTGAAGACTTAGAATAAGAATATATACATATACTGTTATACATATACATATACATATACCCATACGGTATACCCATATACATACATATATAATGTATATATACATTATACATTATACATATATAATTTATATACATAAAACACATACATTATACATATATAATGTATATACATAAACACATACATTATACATATATAATGTATATACATAAACATATACATTATACATTATACATACATACATTATGATTATACAATATACATATACAAATGCATTATTCATGTATGCATATCTTAGTTTTTTTTTCTTCTTCCCCTTCCTCTTCAAAAGCTTAGTTTTTTTTAAAAAAATTTCACCCAAATGTATTTTGATTTACATACTTCTCGCCATGCTCTGTTTCATCTGCCATTGATGCTTCTCCCTCTTTTCTCCTCTTTTTTCTTTTCTTTCTCATTCCCTATTTCTGCTTCGATATGCCTCCCAGCTTAGCAGACCTTCTCTGCTGCGAAGATTTCTCGGGTTGTTTCTCTGACAATGACGTTGATAATGATGATGATGATGAAGAAGAAGAAGAAGAAGAAGAAGAAGAAGAAGAAGAAGAAGAAAGAAGGAAAAGGAAAAGAGGTTATAATTTGCCTTCTTCTTCTTCTTCTTCTTCATTATCATGGAGAGATTCTATGGCTATGGTGCAACCAGAAGAAGAAGAAGAAGAAGAAGAAGAAGAAGAAGAAGATGATGATGATGAAGACATTGATATCCAAACGACATTTACTGCTCTTGTAGAGAGAGAGATCTTCCATGTGCCATGCTCCGATTATCTTCGGAAGTATGAAGAAAAGATTCTTGATGTCGAATCTCGGCAGAACGCAATAAATTGGATTTTTAAGGTACAGAGAGCTTTCTTCTTCTTCTTCTCCCTTTTACTCTGCTCTCTTATTGAGTCTTTTTCTCTGGACCTGCGTCTTCGTTTCATTTTTAGTTACTATTTGTATTCTCTCCACTTCTAGGTTCTCACTCCATTCTTTGTTTTAAATCTGTTTGCGATGGTTTCGGTGGTCTTTCGAGATTTGTTTTAATTTGGATTGTGAAAGCATTCTTTGATTATGCAACGAATGCCTTTCTTGCTTCATCAATGTTTTGCTAAGTGTATACCTACCCAATCCTGTTGTGTCATCAAAGGTTCGGGATTTCTACAAATTTGGCCCTCTAACAGCCGCCTTATCTGTGAACTATCTTGATCGCTTCCTATCACTCCATCGAATTCCAGTAAGTGTTTGCTCTCTTTTTACCCTAAATCCTTACAGAGAAACCCTCGTTGAAACCCTGTTTTTTTTGCATTCTCTTCTTCATACCATCCCCAAAATCTCTTGTTTTTTGTGTGTTTCCACAGAAGTGCAAAGGTTGGATGATGCAGCTTCTGTCAGTGGCGTGCTTATCTTTAGCAGCCAAGATGGAAGAAACAGATGTCCCCCTACTTCTTGATCTTCAGGTAAATCATGGATGCTTTCAGGTGGATGGTTTCCTCTTTCATGCCATTGACGAGATGCAGAGAGATTGCGAAGATTTGTAACAATCACGTTTAAGAAATGAACCCGATGTGAATTGAGTTTTTAAAGGTTTCTTGAATCGAAATTCACATGATCTCATTTAAAACTTGAATGAACCTGATTAGTATAATTTAATCATGTATCCTGTACTTATTTTTTATTTTTCAATGATCAAGACATAACAGGAGCGAGAAATTAATTCCATCACTATTATTATTGGCAATATCTCTACTTCATTAACATGAGATTAATTTGACTCACCTTAAAAGGCAGTGTGTGTGTATATATGTAGTCATGGATTAAACTACAATTTCCTGTTCCCCTTGCAATCTTCTCAGGTTGGGCCTGATTGTATATTCGAGCCGCAAACCATTCAAAGAATGGAGTTACTTGTGCTCAGCACCCTCGAGTGGCGATTGAGCTCTGTCACTCCCTTCTCATACATAGATTTTTTTGTCCGCTATTTAGATCTTGCAAGTGACACACATTGTGTTTCATGTGCCCGAATTGATGAACTCATCCTGTCTGCATTTCAAGGTGAGCTTGGAAGGCTTGTATTGTGAGGATGATGGATGCATATTATTGTTAATAATATGTCATGTGTGACTGAGTTTTACACCATTTGTATACTTTTGTAGACATTAGATTTCTGTACTACTTGCCATCATCCATTGCTGCAGCGGCTGTTCTGTGTGCCGCCCAGGAGATGTGCTCCCCACAGTTCATTGAGTTTAAGAAGATCTTATTTTCCATGTTCCCCCAACACCTACACGTAAGTCTCTACTTAGCAATGATATTCTTTCTTTTTTCAGGTTAAATTTTCTATATTCAACTAAAATTTGCACTTCTGGTATGTTCTGGTAATTCCAGGATTCATCAGAGAGCTGTTTTATGCTAATGGCAGAGCTTTTTTGCAATATGTACATCAACCAAGGGTGATGTTTCATTCCTAGAAGCCCCATTGTGGGGGTGGGGGGGGAGGGGAGATATTTTATATGTATACATTAGCAGTGGTTGAAAGTACATAAAGCAGTATTAACTCCCAGATTTCCCTGCAACCACTCAGACAACGGATGATAGGCAGTTTTTGTAGGAATATGACAGTTTGAGTTGCTCGTGCCAACATGCAATCTGTCTGTCATATTGCCTACACATGCATCTGAGTTTGGTATATGCTGTAGTCCATGTGTCTCTATGAAAAAGGTTTGAAAAAGAGGGATCCCAATGCACAATTTGGGTTAGGTTTTGATACTAAATGACACACTGATGAATCCTGATGCGCACATAGTTTTGCTCAAAATTATGCAAATTGAGAGAGTAAGAGCAGCTCAATCATGCGGCTTTGCAGCATTTTGGCTTTGAGAAAACCTCAGTCTACTATCGATTATGTATGTAATGTATACTGTGTTTATGATCCAGGCTTTCCTGGTATTCGGCACCTGAATACAACCATGGATCAAATTCCGTTGGGGGTGAAGATCACTTAGATGTATTAGTTTTGATGTAACAAATTTTCCAGACATTAAAGTTATTGGATTTAAAGAGATGGTATCCCTGTATTAGGAATGAAGCGATTATTTGCCATCTGCATAGATCTGATGGTGATATGCCTTAACTTTACACTGTTCATTTTCCAAAGTGCTGCACACAGTGGGAACAAATTGTTGATGACATTATCGCATGAATTCAGACATATGTGGTGAACTTGAATTCAAAACATACTCAGAGAATTCCTCGAAAGACATTAATATTTCCATTGCAACTACAGGATAATGTCTAACGAACAAATTATTCCAAAAATATATCTGATTTTTTTCAAAAGTATATGCTTCCACTATTACCTACACAAAAACTTTATAATGTAATCAATGTTCAAATACTTAACTGCAAAATAAACGTTTTGTTATAGTCAACAATACAATCTAGCTTGTGTTGATTTTTTTATCAGCTTCAATCTAATGTTTCATTATTGGATATCAATGTTCAGGAAATTGCTCATAATAGCTGGAACCATATAAATTACAAAAATCAAGACAACCATTAGATTGTTCAGGAAACTACGTGCACAGGTTTCATCATTGGATATCACATTCCACCTTTCGGGAAACCACATCATGATGGCTACAGACATGAGTTGTGAAAATTATCATTAACATTCAAGACAGCCATTAGATTGTTTAAAACTAGACTCTTCTTCACACATTACAACAATCAGTTTCAGGTGTTTTCACTTCTACGTTATTCAGTTTTTTTCTTTATACACCAGTAATCAATCACTTGAAGAAGAAACATCCATCTTCTTTTTCCTCCTGGAACCAGTTTAATCAATCTAATTAATCCTCCACAATCTCAAATCATAGAAATTTCTATTACTCTTTTTCATCTGATGAATCATCACAACCTAGGACTCTATCTAGCTTCATATGATCATTTAGGAAACAAAAAAGTGAAGTTCAATGTACATCAAGACTTCACTTAGTGGATGAAAACAGTGCAGAGAATGCTGACACCCAGCGCCATCTGGATTACTATCTAAAGAACCTGGCTAACAAAATTATGATTAATAAAGTTCATCAGAGAAAGGGAGAATCTAAATAGTAAACACGAAACTGCAGTGTAGAGCCAATTGGGAGAAAAAGAAATGGAAATAAGATTGTCTTGTTCGAAGGATATGTGTAATCATTAAGTAAGAAGAATGAAAAATGGATATTTTCAATGCTTGGCACCATTATAACGCACATTCAAATAAATCACATCGATGAAGAATATCACTTGGGTCAATAAGCAGAAAATAGTCAGGCAAGCGTTAGTTCGTTATTAAAAAGGTTTATGTCAAAGTACCCAAAATGAATGGATATGGGGTATATATAGGATGACATTACCACTAAATAAAAAAAATCCTGCCAATATGGGAAGATGGTGCCCCCCTGACAGTTACGTAACTTCTCATACCCAGTCATTATGTTGCCCGAAAACGTAAGCACTTGAGGATCTTTTGCATTGGTCTGGGATCCGTTATAGATCTTTATGAAGCCGAATAGCTCTGACATAGATTATATCTCTCACAGAGCATCTGATACAAAACATGTGACACATGCAAATCTTGTCGAAACCACTTGTTATCTACCTGCTATGGAGAATAAGTGGTAGGTCTTCTTAGTTTTAAATCCTATACATTCAATAGAAAGTCATCATTCATACTGTTGAAATACCCGGTGTACAATTACTACCATGAGTGGTAGAGTGACTGTCGACATTAATAGGAGAGACAGTGCCCATTAGTTCATGATCCAGGAAGACCACAATCACAGTGATGTCATCATGAAAGTGACGCCTGATTCCTCTTTCAATTTTCTTCAGATCACTATACCTCATTTCACGCTTCTTGGCTGCCTCTTCCAATGCCAATTTGATTAATCTTCTTGCTATCCCCTGCATGCATCACATAACAATATTAGGTTTCCTTGTTCCTTTGGCCAGTAGTGTATTGTTCTGCCAAAGAAGATAGCAGTAAAGCCAGAGAAGGCAAAATTCCAAAAAAGAGTAATAGTTTCATCAGGAAAGGAGATACCATCACCAATGATAAAAAAACACTGGGCAACATGTACTCAAGCCATGAAGTGCACATGCATCAAAGCTGATTCATGGGAGTGTTGTTAAATTGCTCATGTATTCATGTGAAGTGTGACATACAAGTGGTATATATTATAGATTTGTATAAGATATCATGCATCATGAGATATACTTTCATAAATTGCAACTCTGCTTACTCGTTGTGGATGACTGTTTACAATTTTAACTGCAGCTTCATTGCTCATGTGTTCCCAGAGACCATCAGATGCAAAAATCAGAAATCGATCCTGAGATTGAAGTTTGTGGATGCATATTGAAGGCTCTGCTGTAAGAACGGGTTGTATGAGAGGTTCTGTCAGAAGAAATTGTGAAAATAATGGCTCTCTGTTGAACTCCTGCTTCTTCAAGTAGAAATCCCCAATAGATCTGGAGACCTGTAGGAGTGATTAACGACAATACCCACATTCAAAACACACTACATAGTCAAAAGTTGATGCATAAAACACTCCCCTCTAGAAATCTGTCTAAATAATCACACTATGGAGTATATTTATAAAGGAAATGTCTTAAGATACTAAAAAGTATCTAGGATATAGATTAGTCACTCAGTATGTGCCAAGAATATAATGCAGGAAAGATGTGTATTAAGTTGTTAGTATCTAGAGATATTTTGTTACATTTTTGTAAATGCTAAAATCATCCAGCCATCTTCATCCCATACAATTTTGTTTCCATACAAAAGCAAGTGCCATGGAATCTTGTTACTAATAGATTTGCATATCAAGACTGGTTCCTGAATGTCTTGAAGAATGCTAGAGATAATATGTACACAGACTTATATATACACGGGGAGCCGAATCACTAGAGCAAAAACACAGAAATTCATTATTTCCTTTCCAGACAGTACCTGGAAATTTGATTATGTTGAAGACAATAGTAATGCACTTAGGCACACCAAAATTTAATGTAATTACCTGTATGATACCTTTGACTCTCCAAACACCATGTTTTTGCAAGAGAATACGATCATCATTCGGATGTAAAGCTTTAACTTCTTGCCGAATAGCCTCTATACTGACATTGTGTTCAGTTGTCAATTGAACAGGTGTAATCACTCCACTAGATCTAAACATACATCCTAAAATGGCCCTGGAATCGCCTACATTAGCAATGTAAACTGTTCCATTGCAAACTACTCCAACCAAGCAACAAGACCCAGCTGCAGCAACCTGTGGCTTCATTGGCCAAGCTTCTACCACCAGTGCTTCAAAGCCTTCTTCGGTAGCTTTGAAGGCCATCTCAAGTACCTCTACAGACATACCTCCTCTTGTAGATGCAAACCCTGTCCGACCACATAAAATCATTGTAGCTGAATATGAGCTTTTCAAAGGAATTATTTAATTCAATTTCCTATTGTGGAACCAAAACTATAAAAATCCTGAGTAGCTCAATTGCAACAGACTTCCACACATTACTGAAAGCTATACTTGCGTTTTCACAACCTTTGTGACTTTGTTGTTAATGATATGTGTAAAAACAGAGAAGTACTGCAATCCAGGTCTGCATCCTATGAACTGCTCTCTAATTTGTATGAAAAGGATAGACATATCTGACATCATGGAGGCTGGAACTCCTTTAATTCCTTCAACTGGCATCATGGTATGGAGGTGTATGAAAAGGCTGGACATATCTGACATCATGGAGGCTGAAACTCCTTTAATTCTTTCAACTGGCATGATGGTATGGAGATGTTAAATAATAAGACTGTTACTATAGGTGTCTACATACAAGCTTCTTTATCTCTTGGCATGGATTTCCTATTTGAGCTTAGGTGTCTACATACAATCCTCTTTATGTCTTGGATTTTATGTGCATAGACAAATTTGAACATGCATCGACTCTGTGATCATTTGCATTCATCCTATACAATCTAATGTCATGAAACAAAGTCATGTAATAGAAACACTGGAAAGTTGCATGGATCAGCGAAAAAAGACAAGATCTCAGTTGGCAGAAAGACTTTCTAACCAATGAATATGATCTTCATCCCCGTGTAATGGAACAATATGGATATATAATTAACGAAAGGGGGCTATCAGCTAAGGCCCAGCAAATTATTCCTTCAAATGGCCTTGCTCCACTACTCTCTGATGCCATGGATAGTAAGTCAACACTGTAGAATATATGGTAAATCACACATAGAAAATACAGAAAGAAAAGGATTTGAACTAAGAAATCTGTTCTTAATCCTATATTTGCTGATGGACTTGTCACCCACATTATGGAAAATGTGGCAACATAAAGACAAAAATGAGGTTTCTCACTAGTATCAGGGTTCAGTGGAAGCTCAGAAAAGCACTCTGACTGATATGGACCGTTTGATTGAGAAATGAAGCCATATTTTTATAATGATGAGGATTTTGACCAGTATCAGCATTTCTCCTAAAGGCCCAGCAAAGTAGGATTACAACAACATGGTTGGTCTTGTTGGTCAGTCACATCATGTAAAATGTGGAAAGTGGCACACATCAGTGAAAAGAATCAATCTTACATTGAGAAAGTAGAGAAAATTTGCAATATTTGGATAAGGATGAGGCTTCTAACAAATGCAAATAATGCAACTAGTTCTGAGCAAATATATCAAGAGAACTATTATTATAGAAATATAAGCAAACGAGGTAACTAAATTCAGACCAAGAATGTTGTGTGTCTTACTTGAGAGATGTGAGAATTTTTAGTGCTAAGAAACATGTCCATACACAAATTTGATGCAAACGGAGCAACTAAAATCAGCAAGATGAGTGTTCTTTATTCTTTCAAAAGTCGAGAACCTGGTCTTTTTTAATGCATTGTAAAATATTCTTACAAGCATACACAATCATTATTCAAACAAGGCAACTCAAGTCAGCATGATGGTTGTGTATCGCACTTAAATTTTTTTGATATACTGTGAAATAACTAGAATGATGCTTGTTTCTCTTTTTTAAATGAAACAACTAGAATCAAACAAAGAGTTTCTTGTAAGATGCGAAACCCTGGTCATTTTGATGCATTGAAAACAATATTTATGCAAATGATGCAACTAAAATCAGCAGGAAATCCATGTTTCTTAGTTGTGAGATGCAAGAACAGTCCTTTGACCATATACTGAAGTATTCGTACAAAACACAACAATACCCACATGTTATTTGCTAATGAGGTCAGTGAAGAAGGTTAAGTTCCTTACTGACGTATTGTGAAGTCTTCTTACAAACGCGTAATGCAAATGAACCACCTGAGTTCCTAAACTGGGCTGGTCACACTAAAGTAGAAACTCTTTATGCAACAACTTTTTTATGCATTGCAAAGTACACTTACAAACTTACACCATGTTTATGTAAATGGATTGAATCAATGCATAAAAATGAGTGATTTCTAAAGCTCAGACATTCATACAAACACGTACAATACTTTTGCAAACAAACAAAAACGATTCATATTAATGGTAGAGATTCTTACTCGAGAGATGTGGGAACATGGTCTTTTTTATGTACTGTGACGCTTCGGGGCCACCATGGCCATCATAGACACCAATGAAGGTTCCAAAGGGGCCTGATTCAACCTGACCTTGGTCTTCGAGAAGCTGGTTAGCTTGAACTATAGCCATGGAGAACTTGCCATAAGCATGGCTTTTGATGTCATCGCAAGTGAGAAGAGCATCTTCTTGGTCTGCTTCATCTCTGAAGCGCAAGCAGGATGTGAGTAGATTCGATAATTGTGATGGCATCCCTCATCTCATTGTTTCTTTTACTTCATTCTTCATTTCCACGGGTCACAAATGCTTGCCAAAAAGAACAAGATGCAAGAAGCCGAAATAATCTGTGTTCTTTTTCCTTCGTCTCAAGGAAGGAACGAAAAATGGCTGCAAGGAGCAGAAATGCTGGTCTTCTTATTCTTCTCTACCGCGAATAAGAATGGCTGCGGGGAAGCACGACGTTTCTGTTCGTCTCTTTCTTCGGAGGGAACAACTAAGTCCTGCAAAAGAAGCAAGAATCTTCTCCCTTCTTCAAATGCCTCTGCTTATTCGGAAGGAGCAACAGACGGACGGCAGACAAGAAGCGGATGTCGTGATTCTTCCCTGAAAACGGGGATCAACGGAGGCTTACCTGGATCGATCGATCGGTCGGAGGGGGATGGATCTGCTACAATAATGCGAGTCTGATGAATGCAGGAAGGATAGGTCGATCGGAGAAGAAGCAGCAGCAGGGGCGACTACTCTGTTTCTCTGTCTCTGTCTCTATCTCTGTCTCTGTCTGTGTTGTCTCTATGAGTGTGTGTGTGTGTGTGTGTGTGTGTGTGTGTGTGTGTGTGTGTGTGTGTGTGGGTGTGTGTGTTATTTCCTCCTCCAAAGGTTAGGAAGTATAGGAGTCTCTCTCTCTCTCTCTCTCTCTCTCATCAATTCAATTATTAAGGGCCTTAATCCCTCCACAATGTGTGTGTGTGTGTGTGTGTTCCCAGGAGAGCAACCCGAGTCCCGGGGGGAGGAGCTAAAGGCGCAGAAATCGAATCACGAGATGAGATGACCCCCCGGTAAGAAAATGCATCACCCAGGAAACACACTTGTCTGTGTGTGTACATATGTGGATTCTTGCTTTACATCCACGCCTATTTGTTACGCACATTATTGTTTTTTGTTGCTGCTCCTGGTATTGTATATAGTGACGACCCTATAAAGGAAAAAGGGGGGGTCTTCTCTCATCCAAATTCATGCTATGCAACCGCTGCGCTTTATTCCATCGGTAACATAATGCGTTGCTTGACACAAGTATTGTGAGTATGTGGATTCTTATATTGTTCCATGCTTTGTTGGCCATGCAATGTTATGATGTTGTTGTATATAATGACAAACCTAAAGAAGGGGCCATTTCATGCAGATCCATACTACATATGGTGCTTTGAATTGGTTTTGTAATTTCCGGCTTCTCTTTTTATCTTCACAACACCATTCACTGATGCTCTCCTTGGTTTTGTGCATGTTGGGAACTTTTTCCGGCTTCTCTTTTTATCTTCACAACACCATTCACTGATGCTCTCCTTGGTTTTGTGCATGTTGGGAACTTTTTACGACACATTAAGGCAAAGCGTCGCCTCCACAAATATTTAAATGTGTTGAGGAATTCCCTTCTTGGTTGTTATTTGGCAAGTGAAGACTTGACATCTATACATCCACCTTATAAAGTATCATATATGCCATTTGGCTACACACTAATGATTACAATTTTATGAATGATATGATTCCTATTTCCTTTTTTCACATCCTTCTCTACTCTTCACTACTTATTCATGCTCAAGCACATTCACTAGTAGCACCTTAACCTTAAAATCATCATTAACATACGCTTACACTTGTTGAACAACATAATTTTCAACAAGGATGTGATAAACATATCCATCTCCCAATGAACACTTCATCTCCAAATTGTTAAAACAAAAAAACACATTTTTACCATATTTGGAACAAATGGCATGCGGTTCACTTCATAAATTTCAAGAACTTGTTAATTGAGCCATATGTGTAAAATTAAATTATTATGCTTCGTTACACTACATGAGAGAGAGGCATAGGAAGATGTATTTTATTATTGTCTTTGGAGGTCAAATATGACCTTTGAGACAAATTGTATAACGTTTTCATGTAAAACATATGAAGGTGACCAACTACTCTTGATATTCAAGAACTTAACTAATGAATATCCTAATTGAGAGTGCAACTATGACAATGAGAGAAATTTGTGCAAGGATTGGGTTTGATCGAACATGTGCGAAGCATAACCAAATGTGATTAGATTGACTATTGTAGAGAGTAGTACGAGACTACCGAATGTTTATGATCCTTTCATGGCTATGTTCTCTTGTGTGCGAATAATAACTCCACAGAATTTTATGGTTGTGGATGAGTTGAATCATATGACCCAAAGGCAGAACATTGTATCAAAATGGGATACTCAAGCTCCACGACTTGTTTAGGACAAAATGATCATAGTCAACTAGTCTCATCACATGTGCCCCAATGTCCCATCTCTCATTGAAGTGATTGTGAACCAAATCATATGGAAGCAATGGTTCATATGGTAAGTAGTGAAATGGGCTCCAAAATGTATTATATGTTATGAATATATATCAAAACTCCAAACCAATGATAAAGATTTGAACTCGTGACAACGTTAAAGAAGAGGTGTGATATAAACCATTAGGATAGATTATATACATATGCATCCGATATACTTCATATAACCTAATGTATGATCACCGAGTGTCACACTTGTACAAATGCCAAGTAGTGATCGTGCATGCCTATGAAGAGGTAAGCATGCATTTGTCAAAACCATGCCATATAAGCATGTGTTTAAGTATTCACGAACCATTTGGATTTGATGCCAATCTTCGGCATATTCTTGAAACCCTTGTTCTTATTGTTAATTATACATCGTCAGTCTCCTATTTTTCTCTCTCGTTTCCCTGTTCCCATTCACTTCTTCAATTCAACCTTGTTTTTTGTGACAATCCTAACAAGTGTGTAATCACTTTTACTTAACACATATGCTTTTTAAAGGAACTAGTTAAGTTATTTTCATGAGCGAGATGAGAAATAATTTGTTAGGTTAGGGTAAGTGAGGTTGGTGTTTAAGAGAGTGATTGTCAAATCACTCTCCCTCGTCTTGCCCTCAATAGGGTATATGACGACATGAACCTCTTAGCCTACGATATTAGCATGGAGATATAACTCCACCAATACAAAATATATGCTCTTGATGTGAACACCTAGAACCAACACATAGTGGAAGTTTTCAATTAAAGTAGATTCGAAGGAGGAAAGAGGTTATATATCTTGTAGACTTGCATATTACAATAGGTCTTAGCATGCACCACTACTTTTTCTATGAGTGTATAGTTATTCTTGCCTTTGCACAAGCACACAACTTGAACAAAGTGATATGTGTGAAACATTCACAATTTGATGGGCTATACATGCTCAAATGGTTGAAGACGGTTTTGATGGGCAATGTTTGTGGCACTTTCTACATATGTATGCAAGATGTGGCTATTTATTGAAGTATTGGATGTGTTATGTGAACTAGTACTTTAGAAGCAATAGCTAGTGGACAACCACAGTATATATGTTGACCATGACTACTAGCAAGAAATGTATTCTCTTGGACTGTAGGAATTTATTTATATGTTGAGTATCATTATCGTGAAGAGCTTTAGTATATGTGGAACCAAATGCAAACATAAAGTTTTAAGACTACCAGCCAGGGTATGTTGAGCATGACTACCGACAAGAAATGTATTCACTTGGACTGCAGGAATTTGTTTATATGTTGAGTATGGTTATGGTGAAGAGCTTTAGTATATGCGGAACCAAGTTCAACCACCTTTGTCTGCAACATGAAGTTTTTGGAAACCCTGACAAGGGGCAAAGGAAGATGTGTTTCAAAAGCTCCTAACTACATATGTGGTCTCATGGAATGCAATGATGATAGAGCTTATAGAACATGGATGTTTCAATGAAACACTAAATTGTTTTCACATGTTGGAGATTGATGGTATAGTTCCTGATTCTATCACCTTTATATGTGGTCTCCTAGCTTGTCGTAGTAAATGATAAGGGCATGACCATATAATATCCCGTGGTGAGAATTTACCATAGGCCCGTAACAGTAAATGTGTTATTGGCAAAGGTTGAGAGTTGTATTCATGTATTATAATTATCCTTATCTTGCCAAATGTCATCACTTATATTTGGTCTTTTCTTTGATGATATATACTTGTTGAGATGGAAAATATTATATACTATTTGTATAGTGCCTCTTGTGAAGGCAAAGAAAGATGTGATAAATGTGACTGTGAATGTTTTTTTTTCCAATCGTTGTTAGTAAGTTTTGAACATGCGACTCATAACTCTTGCCATTTGAGCTATCTTCCTTTTATGTGTTAAAGTAGTTTTCTTTTACATGTTTCTTTGGTGAACCCTTAGACCAAAATCTTCCTACCTTTGTAAGGCTTGTTCGTTTTGTGCTCTTCTCCTTTGCACACACCACATCACGACAATATCATCTACAATATATGGATTTTCCTTGAATAGAGAAAATTAGTGACCTTGATGATCATTTGGGTGCTATAAACTTCATGGAGGTTAACTCTAATGTGGGTTTAGGGTCTTTGTACCATATCACATTGTTGTGTAATGACTGAGATCCTATAGAATGAAAATGATGATACTATTGTATTCTTGGTAATCAAAGGGATAAAGGAGCACAATCCTAGTGAAGCCAATCATAAGGAATGCAATTGTGTAATAAAAAAAAACATGTTGCATTCTATTTTTCAAATACTCTTTTTTTTGAGGTTTTCTTCTTCTTCCTAGGGCTTTAAGGGATTTTCTTTAGGAGGCTTTGAGGGGTTTTTGTCTTGGAGGGGAGGATTGAATTTCTAAAATCTTGTTGAAGGGATTCAAATAGGGGTTTCTTCTTCTTTTATTAGCTTAAATATATGATATTGCATACTTACGTCTAGCTTCCTTAATAGACAGACATCTTGTTGACTTAAGTACATATAATTTAGTTTAGCTCATCTGAAGGGGATTATGGGATCTCCTTAGATAACTGAGCAACTCAAATGCTTATTTGCATTGTCTTGTAATTAATTCTCTTAGAATTATTGGGGTGAATTTATTTCATGACATTGTGGTGGCTTTGTAAAAAAGGAAATTTCAAGTAAATTCTTAATTGTCTTTACTAATCTAATAATGATAAGCTATCTAATAGCAAGTATTTATTTGGTCGTAATGGTGTTATTTGTGTTTGTTATATTGCTCGTCTTCATATAACAATTTCAATTAAAAGAGACTTCACTATGTAGTTATGGTTAATTCTAAACTCATTTGTCGCTAAAATGTGATTTGGTGAATTTGAGATTTTGTTTACGAGTTAGGTTATGACAAAGTCGAATTGTCACTATATAGCAATGAGCCATCCATAATACTGGAGGAAGAATCTTTTAACAAACTCAATAAGACAATTTCCTCGCTTCAAACACCTTCAGGGTTTACCTCACTTTCACAAGCAGTTGTGCTTTCTTGTGATAACAAGCAATAAACAAACATAATATTGTAAATGCTTTAAGATGTACCATTACTAGAAATAAGGATTTTTAAAAAAGATGGGGGAATGGGTGAGATGAGAGAGAAAAACATTAACATACTCATTGATATTATATAGGGTCATTATAAAGTCATACTTAGGCAATTGATATAAAGGCATGCATCTTAAGTCATGTATGGGGTCATGCATAGCAAATATATGATAATAGAGAAAACCTAAGTCATCGAAAAGTTTAGAGTAGATGTTATACAATGTAATGATGATTTACTGGGGCCACAATTATGCTGCCACAAAATAGAGGCACAATGCAAGAGAATTTGCATTGCTTCCAAACTAGGTTTTATACAATGTAATGATAATTTTATTGGGGCCATAGTTATGTTGTCACCACTTAAGAGGCTCAATGCAACACAATTTGCATTAGCTCCTATAGTAGATGTTATACAATGTAAGAATGATTTTATTGGGGCCACAATTATGCTTCAAACTCATCAAGAAGCACAATGCAACACAAATTGCAATGGTTCATAGAGTATATGTTATAGAATGTAATGATGATTTTATTGGGGCCACAATTATGCTCTAACCTCATTAAGAGGCACAATGCAACAAAATTTGCAACCGTTCATACTTTGAAATGTAACAATGATGTGGATTTTAGATATTCAAAAGAGAGATGAAGGGGTTAATAGTAATTACTAATAACCTATAACACATTAAACTATAGATTCATGAAACCTTCATAAATAAATGCACTAGACATAATGTATTTGTATAGGCTTAACATTCCCGAAAGGCCCCTACTATTTTCCGGATTTGCAAAGTACCCTTTTTCGTCATACCCTACCTCCACAATTTCTATGGACATTAGAACATGAGGGTTATTAATATTGGGACGTGAAAAACGTGTTTCAAAAATCTTGTGAGACTATACTCGTATTTTGACGTAGTTTGCTTAACTTTTCAATCGAGGTTCCTGAAATACCTACCCCTTTTCAAGAGCCAGTGGTGTCAAGACATTACGTACAAAGCACAATATATTTCTCACAACACCCAAATATCCTAGTGACGAGTTCACATATTAAAGAGAGATATGGATAGGAGCCTTTTTTAAGTATCTCATACTTTTTGACATTGGAATATACCCATCGTCTAGGATCCTTAGGACAACTCTTCAAACTCAGACTAGGTTGTTTTCGATGTCGTGTCAAACAACACAAATAAAATATACATGTGGTTATGGTTGATACCTATATTTGAACTCGATCAATAATATAGTTCTCAAGTGCATATCTAGCGAGGAATTTGTCAAACACATTGACATTGTAAAGGCGTTCTCGATTTTATCCAAGAAAGAAGCCGAAAACCAGTAACTCTTCTGATCTTAAATTTCTCTCGAGGACGAGAAAAAGATTAGTATATAAGGGTTTGGGGGGGCACAACACTCCATGCATACAAAACCCCCCAACACTAAGATTGAGCAAGACGCATAGTAAGCATACACAATATTATTTGGTTAGATGGAGCTAGCTAGAATCGCCATTGATAGTGGTCGAATACCGAGTGCAAGAGTAGCACCCATCACACTTGATGACAATGACCATGACCAAGAAGCTTGTCCCAACCATTCTAGCATTGACATCCTTACCACCCCTCCTCCACTCTCCCACTCCAAACCTACTCCCATCTCCATCTCCACCTCCTCGGCCGACCACGGAAAGTTCCCGACCCTCTCCCGCATTGCCGCCACCCACCGCGGCTGGCTCACCGTCTACAAGTGCCTCTTCCTTCTCAGCTTCTCGGTTAACATTGCTTGCTTCGCCGCCGCCGTCTCCGGACACTTCCCTTCCGCCCGTTCCAACTCCGCGCTCATCGCCGTGGCCAATGTCCTGGCCCTTGTAGCCTGCCGGAGCGAGCTCTTCCTCCGCCTCGTCTTCGCCATCGCCGTCTTCGTCTTCCGCCGCCTCCTTCCATTCGCACCGCTCAGAAATGCATGTACCTTCTTCCTCTCCAACCTCGGTGGCATCCACAGCGGCTGCGGTGTCTCCGCCGTCCTCTGGTTGGCCTTCGCCGTCTCCGACATGTTCTCGCACTCGCACGGGGATCACAATGACATGCTCATACAACGGCTCCAACATGCGGTCGCCGTCATCACTCTCGCTCTGCTGCTGCTCACATGCATGGCGGCATTCCCCGCGCTCCGACACCTCCATCACAATGTCTTCGAGAGGGTGCACCGCCTCGCGGGATGGGCCGCACTCGCCGGAGTATGGCTCTATGTTATCCTATCCAATGGCAGCTACGGACTCCTGGATGGGGCCTTCTACCTTCGAGCTTCGAATATCGTTGGCTCTCCATCGGTATGGGCAACTACGGCCATAACATTGCTTATCATCTGTCCGTGGTTGAGTGTGCGTCGGGTCCCGGTACGCTGCCTCGCCACCGGAGCCGCACCACCGGGAACACATGGATCTGTGAGTATCCTACACTTCTTCTCTTGCAGCCCCGTGCGGCCGGGCCTGCTGGCACGAATCAGCCAGTCACCGCTATCAGAGTGGCACGCATTCGGCACGGTGTCGGATGGGAGGCATGGGTATTCGATAGTGGCGGGCGCGGTGGGCGACTTCACCAATGGCCTCATCCAGAATCCGCCCACCCGAGTGTGGGTGCGCACGCTACATTTCGCAGGGATCCCGTACCTGACGAACATGTACGAGAGGGTGTTGCACGTCGCCACGGGGTCGGGGATCGGGGTCTTCCTCTCCTTCCTTCTTCAGCCGACGTCGGTCACGACCGAGGTCCACCTCGTGTGGGTTGCGAAATCGGTGCAGAAGACGTACGGCGATGAGTTCGCGGAGCTGCTGAGGACATGTCCAGCCGATAGACTGACGGTATACGATACGGCCGAGAGGGGAGGGAGGCCGGATGTAGGCGGGATGGCGGTGGAGGTGGCACGGCGCGTCGGGGCACAAGTGGTGATCGTGACAAGCAACCCTTCGGGAAGTAAAGCCGTGGTCGACACTTGCCGTGCCAATGGCATCACCGCGATAGGTCCGGTGTGGGACTCTTAAGGGTCATTCATGGATGATGAAGAATCTAAATCTACTACTTTGCACTAGCCACTATTACTACAACACTACCACTTCATCAAATCTTTAGAGTAGTACACATAGTAGTAGTAGTGGTAGTATATGTATGGTAATTTCTTTCGTCAAAAACTACTCAATAACCTCACCAAGGGGTAGCTTGGGTAATTTGGTTGGAAACTACTTAGCTCCATAAGAGGTAGTTTGGGAATTTCTTTCTAAGAATAATGTAGCCCCCACCCCACCCGAAAGGGTTAGTTTTCATGGGCTTGTTTGTTTGTTATTTCCTTGGAACCCAATAATGATGTTGGTCAATAACATATTTTTAAAGGTTGAATACCCAAGGCATAAAGTATCTTGCTTGACCACATTTAACAATACGGATTTGTCAACATTTGGACAATGTACGTACCATGACATTGCCCTTTCTCTTTTTGTCTCTTTTATATGAGTGGTGCACATATAAAGCGAGATCAAAATTTCCAAGTCACTCCAGAGTTAATCATGAAGATTGAAATTTACTTATGTAACCAAGGGTTTTGGCCTTCCATTTTGACTTCATTATTATGTATCTAGAATGTTTATTTTATTAAAGGTGTACATTCAATAATATACTATTGTGGTGTGCATGTGTTTCTCTTATGTGCATTTCACGCTATGTATGATGTTGATAGACATATAATATGTAGAGTATAAATACACATAGATTAACTATAGGTGATATTGTCCATGCATATCATATTAATAATATGTTTCCTAGGTTGATGGAACTTGACATGTCTTGGATATTATGTTTGAGTTTGACCATAAGGTGTTAACTTGATGTATATATATATAATATAGCTTATGGAAATATGTAACAACATGTTTACAATGTTTACAATGTTTATACATTGCGTGATATTTCGCAAGATCAATGTATTTGTGTCGAGTAGATGATGGGAGTAGCTAGTTTATCTTGGTAAAATTATTTATGCATACTTGAGACTACACATAAACTATTTTATTTTTTTAAATAGTGTTCATTCAAACACAAAGCTAACACTATTGAGCACGAAAAATCTGAGATACAAGCATGCCCAGAATTTGAGTTCATATTATGTGACAATGAAATGCCAAAATCTAAGGTACCCATAACAATGTTTGTATCCCCACTAGACAGATTGTTTGGTTGTTTTGTATCTTACACAATGTCAAAGGCTCTAACATAGTAGACGTGCAAAAGATGAAAAGTTTCCATAGATTTACATTTCGATTGATTGGTGTGAGAGATTATATAGTAATATTAGATTTCACATGATGCAAGAGCAACCGTAATATGTAAGATTGAGTTGAGAGGAAGAAAATATTCAAAAACTTAAGAAACACACATGTGATGACATCAAACCAATGATTTGATCAACTTTTTTCAAGAGAGTTGTGTACATAAGAGCACTGTTTCAGAGGAGAAAATAGACAAATCAAAATTTGGTAATCAGGTCCTCAAATGCTTGATCAGATATTCGTAGTTATATTAATAGAGACATGGGTCCAAATGCAAAAGAATATTGTCTCCGGGCTGATATCTATTGATTATCATACTCTTGTTGGACTTGCTTTGAGAGTTCTTGAGGTTTTCGTGTAGTTTTTTAGGCTTAAACTAAATAGCACATTGAAAGATTCCTAGTTGCAATGGTGCTCAATATTGACACTAAACCAAACATCAGCTTCAAACGAAACAAACAAAAGAGAGATGAGGTAAATGTTCCATGTGCACAAGGATATTGTTACGGCCAACCCTTTTATGGTTGAAAATAAATCCCCCGAAAATAAACTCGGGTGTGTATGTGTGGGTGGGTGGGCGTGTTATTTTAAAGATTTGTTTCCATTATTTCCATTTATTAAAATGAATTACAAATGACACCTTGTGGTTGCCTGTCTTGGAATAAGGATTTATGTTGATATAAGACAATCATAATAATATGCATAACAAACTTGACAACATTTCTCTTGATAAATGTTTGATTCATAAGTGGGTTCATGGTATGGAGGAAGAATTATAAAATAATTTTATAACATAATACTAACTTAACCAAGCCTATAATATAAGAGAGGATGTAACTCATGTTATTTCGAGACAATGTATAAGTTATGTTTTAGATAGCAATGAACAATGCATGCATGGACCAATTAAAGCATTGACAAACTAATTCATGTTCATAATTTAGCTATATCAATTCATGAGCCTTCTTGGTTCCATTCTCTACTATGAGTGATGCTTCAACCCCTCTCAATGTTGGCATTGCATCTCCTATACTTATATCTTGAATTTCAAACAAAATCATGAGAAAACTATCGTACTTGAATCATCTTGTCCGCTTCAACTTTTAGCTTCTTCATTCCTAATGTCAAAGATGGGTCTACTAACTTTCCTAAGTTTTTTCACCCGACAACCTAACAAAACTCTAGAAATGGGGTGAACTTGCAACATCTTGGGTCATGTGGTTATGTTTAACTTCAATTAGGTTGTCCAGTTTAGTGGTTCAATCTTTTTCTACAATGACTTCTGCACATTACCAACATAAATTACATGCGTGTGGGTGGTTTATAGTGTTATAAATCTAGGAGTATAATTTCACGTACCTAATATTAGTGTCATATATGTATCTATAAATAGTCACACTAGGCTTTCAATTACGAAGAGTAGTTACAGAAGGATGTAGTTCATAACAAACTTTCTTCTTCACCTTTGCCAATAAATACAATTCATCATACGTGTTTTTTTATTTCTCTAATAGACCCAGGTAAATGAGTAGATCTGGTCATTACCATCATGTCATTAGTCTGAACAGTCATAAGCACATGACATGGTTTAGAACAAACGTATACCACTTTTCCATCTTCACCATGTAATACGTCATCACATCATATGCGTTTTGTTTTTGCCTTGCAGATAGGTTTGAAGGCTTATCGTCTTCATCTTTGTCTTTGCTTGGCTTTAGAACAAGTTGTTATTGGTATTACTACGACCATTAACATGACCTAATTATGTCACACGTATACTACAACAAGCACGTTTATAACACAATACGCATGATATGCTCATAGAACATAAATTGCACAAAGACAAAAAAGCCACCACCATTGAACCTCATAATTAGTCAGACAAATTCTTGGGACTTCATTATGCAAATCACACATAATAGGCCTATGATGTTCCAATGACTAGATTTGTCGAGGGATTCAATTCCAAGTCTCCCTACACAGCTCTATTTACATTTGATGTGAACATAGGCATCATTGATATGGTAACAATATGTCATGTTCATACTTTGGGCTCTAAATCTAGTCATGTGGTCATTATGATTGTTAATAATGATATTGACTTACATATTATATATATCAACACTCAATTATTAGAGTTAAATATAGATATATACATGTACGACGAGTACTCTCCTCGTTAATGGCTTTTAGTGTGAGCTTTTCACAAAAGAAACATGTACTTACTTAATATTTTATTACGACATGTAAAAGGTTATTAGGAATTTAGCTTGTTCCCACATCCATGGACCCCATATCCAAGCAATTTGAGAAGTTACAAGTTTGAAAATTTCAATGAATTTATGTCAGAGTGGTTTGTGCTCATGTAATGTATAGGACCACATGAGAATCTCAACATAGTCAAATAATATCTCAAAGAATTTCACAAAGACAACCATAATTTATGATATGTTATTCTCATCACCCACCTTTTCATCATATTTTCCCAACATGATTTAACAACAAACTTTGTCTTGCAAATTTTACAGAATTCTAGTTTTGATGTATAACACAATGATTGGGCCCCTCTCACAAAATACATATAAATAAAAATGTAACAAAACCTTGAAAGAGATCCACGGTCACTATTGTCATTGTCATTGTTTTTTGTTTTTCTTAATTTGCTACTATCATTTTTTGTTTGTTTCCTTGATAATGCAACCTATCTTCCTTTCTTTATTGGAATCTTAGAAGTTCAACAATATCCAAGTGATTCAAAACTATGATGTATAAAGACAATGCTTTCACATTGTTCTTCATACGTACAATCTTGTTGTTATTGATTTTTTTATGATGATCATATATTATTAAGTTTTGGTCCACACATTCCAAGGCTTGCCCTTCTTCTCTTTTAACTTGCTTCTAATGGTTCAGTCAACACATTAACGTTATTAAAAAAAAATTTACACTCTTCAATCAACGATGATTATATGTGGATGCCTCCATAGTATTCTTCCAAGAAAACTCTACGTCATGCATAGGACTACTTGGGGAATGCCTTAGAATTTGAAATTTGTAATAATTCTATTGTATGTCTATATATTGGTTGTAGGGGCGTGAATTGGACATTTGTTTTATATTCTTTTGAAGTATATCATTATGATGCAACACATACTAAATATATGATTAATTCATCTATATATTGACTGCATACACTAGGTGTTACCATTTGCTTGTATCTTAAACCCATAAATTTGAGCCATAGACTATTCCTAGAAATTTGGTCGGATTAGTCCCGATTGATTAGATCCGGCCGGGTTGATCTAGCTTGATTCCTGCTTGGCCGGCTTGGTCAGTTGACTTGTGTATGGCCAATTTGCTTAGCCTAATTGGGTCAGCTCGTCCGAACCCTCGTGTGTCGATTGGCTAGGTGGTTGATCGGGAACGATGGTACACTGGAAATAGCAGCGCCAACGATCACAGGTGCCGGAGCATTCAACCACGTAGATGGGGAGCATCATTACAACGGGAAGGCCTTCAAAATTCCTCTATGAGGAATCTCTGCCAGAATCTTCTCATTAACTACCTCACCCTCCACTCTTTTCCTCTCCTATGTGTGAGTTAAATAAAGTACACAATATGTTCTACCTTTCATATCCTATTCGCAGTTTGTTTTCCTACTTTATCGTAATGTGCATGCACACAAATCCCCTTTGTGTGTGCACATATCCAATTCTCCCACTTTCAGTAGATTTTCTGGCCGTCACCAAAAATCTTCACGACAACGTTCTAGTGAGAGAATGTTAAGATTGTAGTCCTTCATAGTCCTATAGGTGTAGTTCATGTCGATTCATCAATAAGTATATGTTAAGGAATATTTTTGTAGCTTTGTTTGGTGATGATGCAAATTCCTTATAATGAAGTAACATCAAAGTGGATGAATGGTCTACACAAATGATCTTCATCTAGCTAGTTAGTCTCTAATGGGGGGTTGTGTTGTAAGGTGTTTCTAATATTATGATGGCCGTGCTTACATTACATTAAGAATGTCTTGAGTTGTAACCTTCACTTAGAATGCTTGCATCAGGGTAAAAAACACTGCTCCCCATCTAGTTGATTTAAACTTCATAAAACTTTACTCTAACGTGGGTTATGTGGGGGTTTCCTAACAGATTAGGAGTTTTGAGCTAGCACTAAATTGTCAAAGCATCGAGATGTGGCCTTATTACAAATAGGAAATCGTTCTCGAAAACTATTTGAAATTTGACAAATGTATGCTTGAGTAAACTTATGCAACTCAAAAGAAGCTATATTCCAAATCTATGGGATTGGGTCAATCTAATGTCTTGGAGGGTTGAACATGGGGTCCTCTTAATGTTTTGGGTTTGACGTTAGTGTAACTCCAAGACTATAGAGAAAGAAAAGTAAAAAACAAAAAGGCACAAACTTATGCTAGCTAAAATCAACAAATTCATGTCACTAAATATCCATTGGTTATGTTGAGGGACATGACCAACATGAATTATATACTTCATTTCACTTGTCGGTTTGATCCGATAAATGACGATTATGAACAACTATACATTGTCGTAAATAAGTTCGTGAGTAGTTCGTCTTTGGGTTATGTAGTGGTTGTTGTAGTAATAGTGGCTAGTGCAAAGTAGTAGATTTAGATTCTTCATCATCCATGAATGACCCTTAAGAGTCCCACACCGGACCTATTGCGGTGATGCCATTGGCACGGCAAGTGTCGACCACAGCTTTACTTCCCGAAGGGTTGCTTGTCACGATCACCACTTGTGCCCCGACGCGCCGTGCCACCTTCACCGCCATCCCTCCTACATCCGGCCTCCCTCCCCTCTCGGCCGTATCGTATACCGTCAGTCTATCGGCTGGACATGTCCTCAGCAGCTCCGCGAACTCGTCGCCGTACGTCTTCTGCACCGATTTCGCAACCCACACGAGGTGGACCTCGGTCGTGACCGACGTCGGCTGAAGAAGGAAGGAGAGGAAGACCCCGATCCCCGACCCCGTGGCGACGTGCAACACCCTCTCGTACATGTTCGTCAGGTACGGGATCCCTGCGAAATGTAGCGTGCGCACCCACACTCGGGTGGGCGGATTCTGGATGAGGCCATTGGTGAAGTCGCCCACCGCGCCCGCCACTATCGAATACCCGTGCCTCCCATCCGACACCGTGCCGAATGCGTGCCATTCTGATAGCGGTGACCGGCTGATTCGTGCCAGCAGGCCCGGCCGCACGGGGCTGCAAGAGAAGAAGTGTAGGATACTCACGGATCCATGTGTTCCCGGTGGTGCGGCTCCGGTGGCGAGGCAGCGTACCGGGACCCGACGCACACTCAACCACGGACAGATGATAAGCAATGTTATGGCCGTAGTTGCCCATACCGATGGAGCGCCAACGATATTCGAAGCTCGAAGGTAGAAGGCCCCATCCAGGAGTCCGTAGCTGCCATTGGATAGGATAACATAGAGCCATACTCCGGCGAGTGCGGCCCATCCCGCGAGGCGGTGCACCCTCTCGAAGACATTGTGATGGAGGTGTCGGAGCGCGGGGAATGCCGCCATGCATGTGAGCAGCAGCAGAGCGAGAGTGATGACGGCGACCGCATGTTGGAGCCGTTGTATGAGCATGTCATTGTGATCCCCGTGCGAGTGCGAGAACATGTCGGAGACGGCGAAGGCCAACCAGAGGATGGCGGAGACACCGCAGCCGCTGTGGATGCCACCGAGGTTGGAGAGGAAGAAGGTGCATGCATTTCTGAGCGGTGCGAATGGAAGGAGGCGGCGGAAGACGAAGACGGCGATGGTGAAGATGAGGCGGAGGAAGAGCTCGCTACGGCAGGCTACAAGTGCCAGGACATTGGCCACGGCGATGAGCGCGGAGTTGGAACGGGCGGAAGGGAAGTGTCCGGAGACGGCGGCGGCAAAGCAAGCAATGTTAACAGAGAAGCTGAGAAGGAAGAGGCACTTGTAGACGGTGAGCCAACTGCGGTGGGTGGCGGCAATGCGGGAGAGGGTTGGGAGCTTTCTGTCGCCCGAGGAAATGGAGGAGATGGGAGTGGGTTTGGACTGGGAGAGTGGGGGAGGGTGGTCATGGTGGATTTCAATGCTAGAATGGTTGGGACAAGTCTCTTGGACATGGTCATCAAATGCAATGGGGGCTACTCTTGCACTCGGGACTCTCCCACTATCAGTGGCAACTCTAGCTAGCAGCTCCATCATACCCAATAGTATTATGTATGCTCACGATGATGTTTGATCTTAAGGTCGGGCGTTATGGTGTTGTCCTCCTCAATGGTCATTATATACAAGACTGTTTTGGTAGACGGGGACAAATAAAACATTGTAACACACTCTTTGACTTTCAAATTTTCCGACACAAAATTGCGAAGAATTTCATTACTTGGGATGAGTTTTACATCATTGGTAGCCCCACATCTAATATGTATGCATGGTTGATTGTCGTATAATTTAATGACATAATTTGACACGAGATCATCAGCTACAACTTGGGTTTAGCTGTTATTAAGAGTTATTGTGGAGTTTATATTTCAAAGGCAAACACGTGTACCCATGTGTATGTAACACACAGAAGCTCCTTATCAACATTATATAGATTTTTTATTGTTGTTTAAATAGTGAATCCAATCACTAGGACATTGATATACCCATTTAATGTTTTGCACGTAATGTCTTGACACTAATCTCTCATCTCTTTTTGAAGTTGAGGAAACTATGCCAAAGTACTTGTGTGGTCTCATTACATTTTTAGTTTATTTCGAAACATTTTAATATTCCCAAAGTACCCGTCCTTTTCTATTATGTATAGTACTTATAGAGGGAGGAGACTCCAAGGAGAGTATGGTTAAAAGGGTATTTGGGAAACAATATGTCTATTGTATTTATTTACAAAGGCACATGAATCTATAATCCTTTCATCTAATCCTTTCATCTCTCAAACTAGTTTCTCAAACTTACGTTATCATCATAATTTTGTCATAGATTATTATTACTAATCCTTTCATATCTCTACTTAGTTTCTTGAACTTATGCTATCATCACACTTCAAAACATGAATGAATGCAAAATGTGTTATGTTATGACTATGGACTTGTCTTATGAGTTATGTTTCGATAATAATGATAATATATTTATTATGGACTACCTCATGCATGACTTCACACATGACCTTAGGTTCATGAGTTTGTTTTGAATACTTGCGATGATCCCATATTGACTTGCAAATCCCCATAAATGGTCCATACTCCATACAAAAATGCATATCAATGTCTATTTTTACGTATGTATCTCCCCTTCCTTTAGTCACACAATTTTCATTGTCCTCAACTCTACAAATGTCTCAATTCTTCCTTACATATCAAGGATTTTATAGACTCGTGCTTGTTTCTATGTCCACATTCATGTTACACTCTATTGAAAAATAGCCTTATAGTTGGTACATTCATGGTACACTCTTTATGTACGGATTCTTGTGGTTTATGGAAGGCCAAAGATAACTATTTGTTCATATATATATAAATTACTGATGGCAGTAAGAATGTGTATGATGTGGCCACACATGTTCATTTATTGCAATAACTTGTTACATATGCTAAATGGCTTGTTTATGTCAATTAGGAATAAGTATTTGTTAAGATGAAAAAATACGGATGGATTAATTAGATAATTGTGTATTCAAGTGAATTAAGATCAATTGGTTTATAACCGAAATTGGCCATTATTTTTTATAGGTTTATATTTAGACCTTTCTTAGCTCATATTAGGTTCTATCCACACTAGATGGTTTATGTTGACTATGAATATCTATAGCATCTAACTTGTCAATACTCACTCCATTTACATTTATGCAAAAATGCCTTAAAGCAATGACTCTCATTCACATTTTGGCAAGAAACTTGATCAGAATGTGTAGAATTGCACATGAAAGCTACATGTTATTAGTCTACATTAAAGTTTACACTTTAGAGGTGATTGTCGACACTTACAATTGAGAAATATCTACACGAAGTCTAGGATTTTGTAGATCTATTTCATTGTTGT
Organism: Azolla caroliniana; assembly: GCF_043228905.1. Classification (NCBI taxonomy): domain Eukaryota; kingdom Viridiplantae; phylum Streptophyta; class Polypodiopsida; order Salviniales; family Salviniaceae; genus Azolla; species Azolla caroliniana. The sequence continues at coordinate 964,293 of NW_028230445.1, forward strand.
TAAAAAACGCGTACTTTATAGATAGAGTACGTTTTAGAATACCCACACGTATTCTAAATGTATTCAACCTTTTGGAACTGTCATTTTTTCTAAGCCTAAATTTGTAAATAATTTAAAATTTAATTTTCTAGGGTTTTTTTTAGTAGAGAAAAAGAAAATAATTATGTAAATATTGGAACACCATTTATCCATGGGCAATAAAGATAATTGGTATTTACTATATGTATAGTATTCAAATTCCAAGTATATTTGCATTCAACATCAATGGTGTTCAAGTATTCGATGTATTCAACATATTCAAAACGTATTCAAAACGTACTCAACGTATTTTACCTTTAAATACGTATTCTAAGAACTTATAAATTTTTTTAGAATACTTATAAAATACATAGCATACGTATTGTACCCGTACGGTATGCTACGTATGTTACAACCATGATCTATTTGTGGATCAAAATTTCATAGGGTTTATGAAGTTGACTTTGTTATATCTCTAACATATGTATCATATTGATGGATGTGTTTCGCATGCCAACAATTGGTGAATAATGTTGATGGATATGTATTTAATATGTTGGATATGGATAGGTATGGGTTGACTTTACATGATCATGTGGCTTGTCTTATAGTTTAATGGAACTTGACTTGTTTATGACATTAAGTTCATCAACATACAACACATGCAATAAGAACACTATATTGATCTATTTCCTAATATTTTGGAATTTGCGTTGTTTTAGATTTTGTGGATGAACATTGGTTGTTAGTTGTGTTGTGTAGATCACGTATGTTACCCGTAGGAGTTGTACGGGGCGGTATAAGGGTAAAACACGTTAAAGGGGTTGTTCAGTATGTGTAATGTATAGGAGTGTGAGAATGAGTATGTCTGAGCACATGCACAATTATGTGCATGTGACAAGAATGTAACGGTCTCTTTTTGTAACAGACATATTATTTACCGTTACATTATGTATTATATAAACCCCTTATGGGGCATGTAATGAGATATAGTTTTTTCCCCTCTCATATGGTGTCATTTCCTATTTGTCTTTTTCTCTAGCTCTCTCTCTAACTTAACCCCCTTGGGAGGGGGGTGAAACGGTGAAGCCATTCTAGGTTTCACCCCCCACCCATCAACAACGTATTAGTGGAATTAAGTGGCTTATGTTTGGACTTATTATTCGAACACAAAAACTTGTTTACATTGAAACATACTACTTACTATAGTGGCTTATTTATATTGAGATGAAATATTTATGTCAACATTTAGTTGTGCAAGTGTTAGTACAAATATTTATGGAAACTACTAATCTATGTTCAGTGAATTTTGACATGGAAGAATGAACTATTTGCATTGCTTATATCTAATCTTCATTTATGTATGCCTACAAATTAAAAATTATGTATCGTGTGATGAATATACAAGTAGATATATCACATTGTGGATCAACTAGTCAGACAATGAATACCCAAGAACACACTTATGATTGGAGAATATAAGAGTTCATTCAAACACAATGTTACTATTGTCGTGAAGTTACTTGTGTGCATGTGAAATTAGAGTGGGGCCACAAAGGACTTTAACAAGAGAGGATGGGTTGATTCAAGTGTTCTAGGTATAGTGTTTGAGGATGCCAATGTTCTTTAGGTATAACATGCTATAGGTATTTATGCGTCACAATGTTCTTTAGGGACAACATGGTATACCATATAAGTATTTAGGCATTCAGGATGATGTGGGTGTTGGTACATGAACATGTATAGGTATTTTGGTGTTAATGTATGTATACTAGTGTGTGTACTACGTTGATATTTATCAAGAAGGGAGAGGGGTGTTTTATTATTAAATTATTTCACTTTATTTTTGTTAATTGTGATTATTAACATTATTATTTTTATCTTATTATAATTATAATAACTATAACAATTATTATTATAAATGATTATTGTTCTTATATTATTATTTGTTTATTACCATGATCTTATTTATTTACTTGTTTACTCACTTTTTATTTTATTTTATTGATTTATATTTTGTTTTATTTATTTACTATTATTTTTATCTCTTTTGGTGTCGATCGATTGTGGCGACGACCAATTGTGGAGCAGGTGAACAACTAAATGTTCAGTGTTCGAATCCTAAAGTATTAATTTTTATTTTTATTTTGTTTTTTTTTATTAATATTTAATATCACTAGTACTTCTTATTAATATTTTTTAATAAATTATGGGTAGGGGGAATGAATCTTTTTTATAATAATAAAAATTAAGTGGAGGGGGTTTAGTTACGAAAATTATGTCCCAACCTTATCCTCATGCACCATTTAGTGGACAAGACTTTGGTTTTGGCCAACATGGTAGGTTCAACTATTGTTGCTCAAAAATTTATGGATAGATCTATACAAATCCTCCCCCAGTGGTCGGAATTGAGATATGAAAATTCCATTATGACCCTCGAGGCGAAGTTTTTGTGTTGACAATACGAGTTCTCCAGCGAGACGATTAATTTCATCAAATTCCCGTAACTTTGTTTCTCGAGCTCAGAATTCCATGCCAAATATTCCAACGCACTCCTTGCTTTACCACGATTATTTAAAATGATGACATGTACAAGATAATTGAAATATAAATTATGTTAAAATGTTGTAAGTAACAATCAGTTCATGGGGTGTAAGTTCAACCTTCTCAATCTTATACAACCTTAGAAACTTTTGGTGGTTTAGAAGTGCAACTTAAGCTTTGCCTTTCATAAGATTCATTGTCGTGATGTACAATATAATAAGATCAAGTTCACATGATCAGAGACCAATTTGACTAAAACATTTATGAAATAGCACACTTGTCATTTGACAAAAATAGATGAGAAAGAATAGGCAAAACAATGAACGATAAACATCATTGCATGATAAAAATGATAAACAAAGGTAGATGTAGGAACACTTACTAATGTTTGCAATCCCATAAGATACACAAACACTTATGGAATTAAACAATTTCGCTTTCAATGGTTCGGTTCGGTTTTGACACTCTTGAACCGTTGCCGATTGTTAGGGCTACTTCAATATGCATAAAAACACATATAATGTTTGTTCCCTTGTATAAAAGAATCATATGCGGGTTCATGCTATGGAGGAAGAATTATAAAATAATTTGTTATAAAATAATACTAATGTAACCATAAGCCTATATTGAAGGAAGTAACTCACATTATCATGTGATGAATTTGGTAGAGGTCTCTTAAAATCAATGGAGAAATGGATAGGCCACGAGGAGGAGGGATCTTTGATCCTGAGAGGTAGGGACCACCAAATAGGCTCGAAGGCTCTAAATTGTGAGACACTGAGACACCAATACAGAATAACGCAATTCGAGTACTCGCGTATACTGCTCATAAATGGATTGTAGATCTTGATCCGATCAAAGTTCAACTCGATTGGCACATATGTACTCATGAAAACACATGTCTACATAAGGTTAGTTGGGACCCTTTGCAATGGACATGGCGTGATCCCTACGCGGGGCAAGGAAGCAAACCCATCCCTTTCTTCCAATTCACAACTAGATTGGGTTGTCACATTTCTAGCTGCTCAAACCGCCCGAGAGCTGGCTGATGCGAAGGTTTGGCACACATTTTAAGTTCCTCCCACAATAATCACCAAGTTTTGGCAGAAAATCTAGAAACAACAACACACGAGGCGAATTACCATGTTCCAATGGTTATTAATACATAAGTCCCTACCGGTGGGACCATGGCAACGTGGGAACCTTAGCTCTCCTAATTGTGTAGAGTGCCCACATGCAATAGAATCAATACGACACACTTTGTGGGACTGCCCAAAGTCCCATCGAATATGGCGGGGGGTTGGCTGCTTGTTGCAATTATGGTAGGTGCAAGGCTCAATCAAGTGAGGAAATATATGTTTGCTATCATGGCAGACCGCAGTTGGCAGATACGAGCATCAGGAAGAGGGGATGACTTTGGTGATAAAAGCACACGAGGTCCTTTTCTCCTCCAGCAGCAATGTCCACTCCACTCCTCTTAATGACAAATCTCAAGAGGTGTTGGAATTGGTCAACCCAATAACTCTTTGGATTCTATGGAAACAACGATGTAGGCAAGTCTTCTCCAACCAAACCGCACATCCAACAAGGTTACTGCAAGAGATATGGAGTGAAATTGTAGCCACTCTGAAGACTCGCCAATATGATGGCCTTGACTCCGATGGAGTTGAAAGACAACCAATAGCCTTCATCCAACAATGGTCGTCCTCTCCCTTTCTTGAGTAAGTGGGCATCCACATAAGATGGAACTATCGCGTCCCTACAAGGATTTGTACATAATCTTGTAAATTTTTATAACCAATGGTGTCACGGATCATAAGCTCAAGAGACAAGTAAGAAGATAACCAAATGGACAAGAAAGAAGATAGTATTAAAGGAAAGACTCCATAACTGGTGTTGTTAACCTTGAATTCCTTCAAGGTGAACTCCTCTATTTATACTACATGGCATGCATACTTGTTGCACGCATGTGAATCTACAATAGAGCATGTAGGTATGCATGCATGTGCCAAGTGTAAATACTACAAGGGAGCAACTATGCACATGATGCTAGCAAAATAATAAGGACCAATTACATACATAACTATGTACTAGATATCTTGGTTGGCTCATAATACTAGATTATAACATGGTCGTGTCAAGAGTTCGAATCTTGACATTATCCCCCCTCCTACGCCGCCTTCCCAAATCAGGCGCGGGTTTGTGGGGATATCGGTGATGAAAATCTTGGACGACCTCTGGGGCATTTTGTAAATTTGCCGATGGTTCCCACGTGGCCTCAGACATGGGGTAACCCCTCCATAGGACGAGGTATTGCAAGACTTGTCGACGGTGCCAACGTGAGTCAAGGATTTGGTCGACCTCGTATTCCTTCCCTGTTGTCAATTGCACAAGTGGTGGTGGTGGGACCTGACGTCCTGGGAGTTGTGAAGCATAATGGGGTTCGAGGAGGGAGACATGAAAAACATCGTGAATCCGGAAGTGGGATGGAAGGGCGAGCCGGAAGGCGACGGGATTGATGCACTCAATGATACGGAATGGTCCCAACTTCTTGTAATCAAGTTTCGCACATGGACGAGTAGTAGAGATGTGTCGACATAACAACAAGACCATGTCTCCAACGACAAAGTGTGGAGTGGAAGATCGATGGCGATCAGCCTGCTTCTTGTATCGTTCACTAGCAAGACTAAGCTCCAAGGATAAATCATGATGTAGTTCTTCCAAAATGCGGGCGCAATCCTCTGCTGAAGGGTTCACGGAAGTGGTAGGAAGGGAAATGTTGAAGCGAGGATGTAAACCATAGTTGGCAAAGAAGGGAGTGACGCCAATCGATGCATGGAGAGAATTATTGTAGGCGAATTCCGCGAGCGAAAGCAAGTTGACCCAATCATCTTGTTGGTAACTAACAGAGCACCGAAGATACTGCTCAAGGATTTGGTTGACACGCTCCGTTTGCCCGTCAGTTTGGGGGTGATAAGCGGAGGACAACTTGATAGAGATGCCTAAAGTTTGTAGCAGGCGTTGCTAGAAGTGGGAGACAAACTGGGGTCCGCGATCCGAGATGACATCATCGGGGAGTCCATGCAAGTGTACCACAGTGTTGAGTAGTAGATGCACCATTCCTTCTTCGGAAATGGTTTTGGAGCATGGAGTGAAGTGAGCCATCTTCGTAAATTGATCGACAACGACCAACACCGAGTCATAACTATTGACCAAGGGTAGATCAATTATCAAGTCCATAGAGATAGAGACCCAAGGACGACGAGGACATGGAAGCGGCTGTAGTAAGTCGTATGGCCGATGATGAATGGCTTTGGAGCGAGCACAAACCTCACAACTCTTTATGTATTCTTTGACCAACTTCCATGGTTGTGGCCACCAATACCCCCAAGAGATTAGCTCGAGGGTTTTCGCGACCCCGAAATGACCTGCAAGTGGGTCATCGTGGCATTCCCGCAACACCCGAGTGCGACATGGGCCCTCTGGGACGTATAAGAGATGATCTCGGAACAGCAAACCCTCTTGTATGGTGAAGGTGTCAAGATCCTTCCTTTTGGTTGCCTTGGAGGGGTTTTGCAGACTATCTCGAATCTCGTTGGCGAACACATCGGTCTTGGATGCATCAGTGATTTGTTGGAGTAAAGAATCATCCTGCAACATACAAGTGGCAAAAAGATGCAATTGGTTGGGTTTCAACAAACGTCTAGATTGTTGAGCATAAGTAGCATACCCAAGGTGGAGTGCAAGGTCAGCTCGGCGAGAAAGGGCATCAGCCTTCCCATGTTGGCCACCAGGTCGAAATACGATCTCAAAATCGTAGTCGGCGAGAAATGTCGACCAACGGGCCTGCCTTCGATTCAAAGTACGAGTGGTGGAAAAATAAACTAAATTTTTATGATCAGTCACTACCTGGACACGATGTTGTGTGCCGGCCAAGTAGGGTCGCCATTTTTCAAAGGCAACAATGATAACAGCAAGCTCCTTGTCGTAAATGGGATAATTGATTTCGGATGCCGTAAATTTTCGGGAATAGTAAGCCATTGGGTGCATTAGGTTGTTGTCGTCTGCCTGGGATAAGATGGCGCCAATGGCAAAGTCAAAGGCATCGATTTCGACTTGGAAGGGTTTTGTGGGGTCGGTATGTAGCAGCATCGGGGCAGTGATGAATGCGTGTTTGAGTGAGTCCAACGCATTTTGCGCCTCCGAGGTCCATAAAAATGGAGTGCCTTTATGGGTGAGAGCGATAAGAGGTTGTGCTAGGGTGGAAAATCCCTTGATGAAGCGATGGTAAAAATTCGCGAAGCCGAGGAAGGATTGCACATCTTTAAGTCGCCTTGGAGTCGCCCACGCCTGAACGATAGAGACCTTCTTCATATCCATGGTGATGCCAGTGGGCGAGATGATGTAGCCCAGAAATTCGATCGAGGTACGGTCGAAGTCGCATTTCTCGCCTTTGGCATAAAGGCCATGCTCGCGAAGTTTGGCAAGAACTAATCGGACTTGGCGAGTGTGCTCCTCCATGTTTGGCGAGAAAATGAGTGTCATAACTAGACTCGAACCCATAACCTGTTGTTACATGGGTCGAGTCTTTACCGTTATATTATACATTGTAATTCGAAGTATATTATTTTCATTTATATTTTATTAGGAAATGGATGTATATTCCAGATTTCTCTGGAACATTCTAGAAACTTCAGGAGTATTCCTGAAGACACTATAAAAGGAGGCGCAAGGCATTAGTTCGAACCAAATCGGTTCAACGCCAGTCTTAAGCCTTCTAGCTGTTATTGTATATTTTCCTTCACCTAATACATATATCCTTCGTATCATCATTCTCTCTCTCTGTCTCTCTCTCTCCCTCTCACTCGTTCCTTCTCTCAACGTTCTACACCTCTCATAGTACTAATCCTTCTCTGTCTTAGTACTGTTCTCAACAATTGTACTAATCCTTCTTTTAGTACTAATTCCTTCTCCGCCTAGGTAGCGTTCCTGACAGTTTGAACCGATTTTCCTCCATCTGGTCTTTCTCTCCCTCTTCCTTCCCTTTTATCCTCCTTCTCTTCATACTAATACCCTTATTCTCCCTATCAAAATGGAAACTGTTAGCGCTCAAGAATACCAATCTGTTTTCTCGGAGCTCCAGTCCTTAAAGGAGAAATTTTTAGCGCTTGAACAAGAAAATCACCGCCTGTTGGGGGATCTTCAACAAACGGCGCTGGAAAAACAGCAACAACATGGGGAGCTGACGCTACGGGTACAACAACTCGAAGCGACCATTATATCACTCCAACAACAAGGATCAGGTAATCAAGGGATTCACAGAGAACCCAAGATCGGTCTCCCTACAAAATTTGATGGGACCAGATCACAGTTTAGAGGATTCCTCAACCAGGTACGTCTAGTGATCCAAATGCATCCTTCTCGATATCCCACCGATGCATCCCGAGTGGGACTAGTTGGCACTCTACTTAGTGGCACGGCTTTGGCATGGTTCGCCCCTCTGTTAGAGAAAAACTCTCCCATGTTAAATAATTTTGAAGAGTTTATGAGCGAGTTTAAATCCTGTTTCGGAGATACTGACAGTGTCAGAACCGCCATCAACAAAATCCGGAGATTGCGCCAAGGTGAGCGGCCGGCCTCAGCTTATGCTGCGGACTTCCGTCTTCTTGCCAGCGATATTCCCTGGGATGACCAGGCATTGATGGAACAATTTCGCTTTGGCCTACGGAATGATGTTAAAGATCTACTCTTAACTTTCCCCGAAGAGCCAAAATCATTGACCGAAGCAATCAGTCGTGCGGTGCGATGCGATAACCGCCTCTTCGAACGACGCTCGGAACGTCAGTTCCAAATGCCAAGGACAAGATCGGAGCCTACCTATGCTTCAATCGTAGCAAAGCCTTTTTCAAGGGAGTCCTTCAGTACATCTCCAACGAATACTCCGACTCCAATGGAGATCGACACCACACGTCGTCGCGGACCACTATCGGAAGAAGAAAAGCAGCGACACAGGGCACATCGACTATGTTTGTATTGCGGGGGACCAGGGCATATTGCAGTAAACTGTCCCAATAGACCAAAAAGACAGGTAAACCAAATAATTGCCTGTACTAATAGTACTAAACCCGAGTCTGTTTCCCTAGGTGTGTCTGATAGTCTTAATAATACTAAAACTGAGTCTACTTCCCTAGGTATGCATGAAAGTTCTAATAGTACTTATAGTCCAAATTTAGTCAACAAATTTGATGTCCTTAGTCAGTTAGAAGAAGAGTTAAACTATTAAGTCCAGCCAAAATAGGAGCCGTTTGGTTGGACAGCCCTAGATCTGTGCAGCCCATTAGTGGTTCCATTCCCTCTAAGCAAGTTAGCGATGTGTTCGTAGCCCAAGTAGCAGTTAGTACTAAAAGTACCCCTCCAGTACATACCTTAGCACTTCTAGATTCCGGAGCTAATTCTTGCTTTATGGATAGGAATTTTGCCCAAGCCCATCAGATATCCCTCAGTAAGCTCCCGTGTCCAGCCTCAGTAGTAGTCATTGATGGTCGTCCCATTGCTTCTGGGAATATCATAGAAGAGTCAGAACCTGTTAATATTGTCCTAGATAACTTAGCATGTGTAGTGTCGTTTAATATTATTAGTATCCCAGAACATCCCATAGTTTTAGGATTACCATGGTTCGAATTACACAATCCAAACATAGATTGGAGAACAAGGGCAATCCGGTGTCGACAAACCCAAAAGACAATGGCAACCATTTCGCTACATCAGTTGCGTGAAGAAGGGCGCAAGGAGGAGATGTTCCTTTTCGCAATATCAGTAAACCCCTCCATCACCACTAAAGAAGACAGTACTGTTCAACTCCCCGAGAAGTATCGTCAGTACGCTGATGTGTTCGATAAAGTACAAGCCAACACACTTCCTCATCATCGGCCGTACGATTGCGCCATCGACTTACAACCGGGAAAAGAGCCGCCATGGGGGCCGATCTACAATTTGTCACCAACCGAGCTAGAAGTCCTTCGAGCCTATATAGAGGAGAATTTGGAGAATGGTTTCATTCGGCATTCGAAATCTCCAGCCGGCGCACCCATTTTCTTCGTCAAGAAAAAAGATGGCTCGCTTCGACTTGTTGTAGATTACCGTGGCTTGAATAAGGTTACAATAAGAAATAGGTATGCTCTTCCCCTTATCTCAAGTCTTTTAGAACGAATCAATGGTGCCAGGTTCTTCACGAAGATCGATTTACGAGGAGCCTATAACCTCGTACGAATCCGACCAGGAGATGAATGGAAGACCGCGTTTCGCACCAGATATGGGCACTTCGAGTATACGGTCATGCCGTTCGGACTCACTAATGCGCCAGCAGTCTTCCAGCACATGGCGAATGATATATTTCGAGATCTATTGGATGATTTTTTGATCATCTATTTAGATGATCTACTGGTTTATTCAAAGACCCAAGAAGAACATGATTCTCATGTACTATTAGTACTAAAACGACTTCGAGAACATGGGCTATATGCAAAGCTAGAGAAATGTAGTTTCGGGTGCAACCAGGTGGAATTTCTCGGATATGTCATCTCCTCAGAAGGCATCTCTATGGACCCAGCTAAGGTCAAAACGGTGGTAGAATGGCAAACTCCGCGTTCGGTGCGGGATGTGCAGTGCTTCCTAGGCTTTGCAAATTTTTACCGGAAGTTCATACAAGACTACTCAAAAATAGTTCTGCCTCTCACACAGCTCACCAGGAAAGGACAATCATTTATCTGGTCTAAAGAAACGGACATGGCTTTCGAGAGTCTTAAGAAGGCGTTCACATCAGCTCCAATTCTAGGTCATGTGGATCCGGAACAACCATTCATTATCGAAGCTGACGCATCTGATTTCGCATTGGGGAGCATTTTGTCACAACAGGGTAATGACGAGAAGCTGCATCCTGTGGCTTTCCACTCCCGTAAGTTTGACGCCGCCGAAATCAACTACGAAATTCACGATAAAGAGCTATTGGCAATAGTTGATTCTTTTATACAGTGGAGGCATTTTCTCGAGGGATCTCCTCATCAAGTCACTGTATTCAATGACCACAAGAACCTTGCCTACTTTCAAGATGCTCGTGTACTGAATCGACGTCAAGCTCGATGGGCCCACTTCCTCACACGCTTCGACTTCAAAATTACATATCGTCCGGGGAAGCACCAAGGGAAGGCAGATGCATTATCACGACGTTCGTATCTAACACCACGTCCCGGGGAGCCAGCTTTCGATAACCAGAAGCAAGTAATCTTGGGACCAGCACGACTACAAGGAGCACAGGTCTTTGACATGCCCATGGACTCTGACGTCACCAATACTATACGTGAGGACTTGAAGACTGACGCCTTCGCCCAAGCTATACTAGCACAAATTGACCCCTGTCGAGCGTCATGTTCACAGTCACAACCACCAGGTACTGACTATCGGCAATTTAAATACTGTGATGGATTACTCTTCTTTAAAGAACTTTTGTATGTTCCTAATGGTTCTTGCCGCCTTCGAGTAGTACAAAACTGCCATGACACATATACAGCAGGACATTTCGGTAGTACTAAAACATTAGATTTAGTACAACGATCATTCTGGTGGCCCCGTATGCAACAATTTGTCAAAGATTTTGTTCGGACTTGTGACACCTGTTGCAGAGCGAAAATGCCAAGGCATCATCCATATGGTTTATTAGAACCATTACCAATTCCAAGCAAGCCATGGCAATCCATTGCTCTCGACTTCATCACAGATCTTCCAGTCTCTAAGGAGTTCAACGCGATTCTAACAGTGGTGGATCGATATACGAAGATGGCTCATTTCTTACCATGTACTAAGGAAATATCTAGTGAAGACACCGCCGAAATTGTCATGCGGGAAGTATGTCGGCATCATGGACTTCCCGATAGTATCATTAGCGATCGTGGACCCCAGTTTGTATCCAAATTCTGGAAGCACCTTTTTAAGATGCTCAAGGTGACTTGTAACCTCTCCTCCGGCTACCACCCACAAACCGACGGTCAAGCCGAACGAACAAATCAAACATTGGAGCAGTATCTGCGGTGCTTTCTCAGCTATCATCAGGATGACTGGGCAGATATTCTTCACTTCGCCGAATTTGCCTATAATAACGCTATCCACGCATCGACTAAAGTTACGCCATTCTATGCTTATACGGGATGTCATCCCCGGTGGTCTGTCCTTGAAGTCCCAGAAGTGTCCACAAATCCGTGCGCGGAGGATCGTTTGGAGCGATTACGCAAGATACAAGAAGATTTATCTACTCAACTCCAGCATGCTCAACAATCACACAAGGACTACGCGGATCGTCATCGACTTCCATCCAGTTTTAACATTGGGGATCGGGTGTGGCTGCTACGACGACACATCAAGACTACTCGCCCATGTGAAAAATTGGATTATCGGCGATTAGGTCCTTTCCGTATTATCGGAAAGATTAATGATGTCGCTTTTCGTCTCGATCTACCTCCGCAACTTCGGATACATCCGGTATTTCATAGTTCCCTCCTTGAACCTTATCACGAGAGCACTATCCCAGGACGGATTACACAACCTCCACCTCCTATCGAGCTTGAAGATGGACCTGAGTATGAGGTTGCTGCCATCCTTGATTCCAAGATTGTTCGCAATAAGCTCTACTATCTAGTCGATTGGCTAGGGTATAGTCCCAGCGAGCGTACTTGGGAGCCGATCGAGAACGTGACCAATGCTCGTGCTCTTCTTGAAGACTTCCATCGTCGATATCCAGAGAAACCGGGTCCTCAATCTAAAACGACTCGTGGAACTCGTCGTTTTAAAGGGGGGATAGTGTCATAACTAGACTCGAACCCATAACCTGTTGTTACATGGGTCGAGTCTTTACCGTTATATTATACATTGTAATTCGAAGTATATTATTTTCATTTATATTTTATTAGGAAATGGATGTATATTCCAGATTTCTCTGGAACATTCTAGAAACTTCAGGAGTATTCCTGAAGACACTATAAAAGGAGGCGCAAGGCATTAGTTCGAACCAAATCGGTTCAACGCCAGTCTTAAGCCTTCTAGCTGTTATTGTATATTTTCCTTCACCTAATACATATATCCTTCGTATCATCATTCTCTCTCTCTCTCTCTCTCTCTCCCTCTCACTCGTTCCTTCTCTCAACGTTCTACACCTCTCATAGTACTAATCCTTCTCTGTCTTAGTACTGTTCTCAACAATTGTACTAATCCTTCTTTTAGTACTAATTCCTTCTCCGCCTAGGTAGCGTTCCTGACAATGAGAATATCATCGAGGTAAATGACAACAAAAAGATCAAGATATTCCCGGAATTTATCGTTCATCATATGTTGAAAAACTGTGGGAGTGTTAGTAAGACCAAAAGGCATTACCTTGTATTCGAAATGCCCATACCGTGTTCGAAATGCGGTTTTCCATTCATCCCCCAGCTCGATGCGTACTAGATTGTACGCTCCACGCAGATCAACTTTGGAGAAGACACGCGCAACTCGGAGCCGATCAAGGAGTTCGGGGATCAGAGGTAGCGGATAACGGTTGCGCACAATGAGTTTGTTGAGACCTCGGTAGTCGACGCATAAGCGTAGAGAGTCGTTCTTCTTCTTCACAAATAAAATGGGGGCCCTGGCTGGTGACTTAGAAGGTTGAATAAATCCTTTCTTGAGGTTCTCATCGAGATACACACAAAGGGCCTTCAACTCTGGTGCAGACAACGCATATAGAGGACCAAAGGGTGGACACGCACCTTCTTGAAGATCAATCGGACAATCGTAGAGCAGGTGTTCAGGCAAACGATCAGCATTACATTTTTCAAATACGTCAGAGAAGTGTTGGTATTTTTTGGGAATAACATGGAGTGTGTTAGAAATGGCGCCACAAACAAACCCATCTTGGACCGATGATGGGGTAGTCAATTCGGAGTCGACCGTCTCCGAAGGATAGGAAACTGAATTTACCTTCATACTGTTGCACACGCATCTTGGCTTGCTAAATGTGATCAAGCGGTTGCACCAATCCACTATTGGATTGTGCGCCTCCAACCACGTTAGTCCAAAGATGATCGGATGTCGAGGAGATGCGATGAGGTAAAAGGCGAGGTCCTCCTGGTGTGAGCCCACCCAAAGCCCTAATGGGATTGTAGCTTGAGTAATTGCACCTGACGAGAGGACGCACCCATCGATGGCTTCAACTAGAATGGGTTTTGAGAGGCCAACGACAGGTACGCCATGTGCTTGGGCAAACGCGACGTCGATGAAGCAAGAAGATGTCCCAGAATCAAGTAAAGCAACAGACTAAATGGAACTAGAGTTAAACGAAAGCCATACCTCCAATGTGAAATTGCATGATGGTCCGGCAATGGAACCAAGAGAATGTAGGCGACGGGAGATGTCCAGTTGCATGGCTCCTACTGCAACCGAACGATGTCGTTTTCCGGATGTTGGGGTCCGTTAGCTCGATGGAATTGTGGGCGAGTACTCCTAGGACAATGGCGAACGACATGGCCGGAGGCGCCACAATACATGCACAAGCCATTAGCCCGCCGAAATTGTCGTTCAACATCAGTTAATGGCTGAAATCAGGCTTGATCAATTTCCATGGGGATAGGAGCATCTGCCAAAGTAGGCGAGTGTGAGGATGCCTAGGGTTGTATGACCGGGGCATGGCGTGGAAGTGAATGAGGTGGAACCCAAGTCCGGCGCTCTTCTTGGCGAAATTCGAAAAGACGATTGTCACAATGGACTGCTTGTGAAATCGTTTGGGATAATGAGGTGGGCTCCGGAATGTTTAAGAGAAGATTCTTGACATTGATTTGAAGGCCGTGCCGAAAGTGATCAGCTAAAGCTTGATCATCCCAATTGACGTCGCATGCTAGTTGTCGAAATTCTGAAGCATAGACCGAAGCTGCACACAAACCTTGTTTGAGTGCATAAATCTTGTTAAGAGCTGTACGTTGTTGGTCCGTCTCTCCAAATGTGGCCTCTAACTCGGCGAAGAAGGCGGGAAAGTCCTCCAATAGAGGTGACGAGGTTTCTACCAATGGTGCAAACCAAGCTTGGGCTGGACCGGAGAGAAGGGTGCCCACAAGGCCGACTTGTCGAAGACCATCTCCATAACGTTGAAGTTGTAGCCGAATGATAAGTCGAATTTGATTGATGAACCCTCGGAAACGCGACCTCATTCCATCAAATTTTTCTGGGAGGCTAACCTTAGGCTCAAGAAACTGTGACGAAGCTAGGCTAAATGTTGGTAGAAGATTGGGCTCTAGGCTAGGTTGTTGTGGGAGACTAGGGTTCGGGGGTTGTGAGGATAGGGAGGTACCGACTTGAAGTTCTTGTAAAGAATTTCGAAGAGCTTCATTTTCAAGCTGTAGTTGTCGTAAGGCTACCATTATTTGGCCTAACTCACTAGTTGAGTCGGACATAGCTATGGCTTATGAGAGGGAGAGCTATGAGGATGGGAAGGTGAACAAATTGTCACGGATCATAAGCTCAAGAGACAAGTAAGAAGATAACCAAATGGACAAGAAAGAAGATAGTATTAAAGGAAAGACTCCATAACTGGTGTTGTTCACCTTGAATTCCTTCAAGGTGAACTCCTCTATTTATACTACATGGCATGCATACTTGTTGCACGCATGTGAATCTACAATAGAGCATGTAGGTATGCATGCATGTGCCAAGTGTAAATACTACAAGGGAGCAACTATGCACATGATGCTAGCAAAATAATAAGGACCAATTATATACATAACTATGTGCTAGATATCTTGGTTGGCTCATAATACTAGATTATAACATGGTCGTGTCAAGAGTTCGAATCTTGATAAATGGAAGGAGTAATAAAATGAAATAAAATAAATAAATAAATAAAATCTACAAAAAGGAGGAAGAGAGCTTGTTGTGAGGGATCAAACTTTTGACAATTAGGCATAGGCTTTGTTGACATTCATAGTACACTAATAATATTTTTATAGTAAATGTAAAAGTGTTCATTTTATTTCTAATAAATAAAAATATAAAACCATAGATTGACACATGCATGCTATTCGTGATATTCGCAATATTCGAGAATATATGAAATGGCCCCAAGAATTTATAAAACCATTTGTTTTGCAAAATAAAATATAATAAAAGTTAATTATTATTAATTTTAGGAAAAATAAAGATTAATATTAATTCACTAAAAAAAGAAATATCATTCATTAAAAGATTATGAAAATATGGTTAGTGTCAATAGAGGAGACTTGACACTAAATTAATATAAATATAATAAAAATTAATTAATTAATTTTTAGAAAATAAAAATAAAAATCAATTCACTAAATAAAAGAACAATCATTCCTTTTTTTTTTTTGTAACACTTTTATTACTAGTGGGAAACCGCAAAATGAGGTGAAAACCCACAAAGAATAAAGAAAAATATACAAGTGTCGATTAAACACTAAAGTGCTTAAAAGCACTCAAAGCAAAGGTTGTAAATTTGGAGTGTGATGTCTCTAAGTTGCCTCGAGGATTGCTTAAAGAAGCTAACTTCATGCAGTTGGTTTCGATCAAAGACCTTATTATTGCGGGTTGTCCAAATGGTCCAAAGTGCCCAAAATCGTGTCCATTGGAGAAAATAGGCATTGTCGAATAAGGTGCATGGAATTTGTCTAAATATCCAAAAGTGTTTACCAAACCTTCGGCTAGGAAATCTGTGATAAATAGATGCACTTAGTCTTTGTACAAATGTTGTAGTGAATGAACAAGTCCATAATAAGTGTGGGACTGTTTCCAACTGTCCACCACATCTTGCACAATGCAGTGAGGCTACCAATCTCTTTTGAAGATTCGACCCAGTCGGGAGCACACCCAATAAGCATCTCCATAGGAATACCCGTTGCTTAAGTGGAAGACTAGAGCTCCATAAGCTTGCAAGCCTGTTATTCCACCATGACTGTGTTTTGTGTAGGTTCCATAATGCATTTCCATGTTCGTGAAACCATGGGACAAGTTGCAACAACATATACATTGAATGTGTTGTAATGTTATGAATTGGAATAACAATGTTCCCTTTTTGTAACATCCAATCCTGAATCCTGCGATCTCCATTGAGAGGTGGCACAAGTACTAAGGAAAGCACCAACTCAGTGACTTGATTCCATATAATGCGATGATGTGGCCCAAGATTATAACGACATGTCATGTCATTGAAGTGCAATAAGTGACCTTGGTCATTTACCACATCTACAATTGATTTTAGCCCCTTCTTTGCTAAAAAAAAAAGCTTTCCTAGGCTCTTGTTCAGCTCAAATAATTCATTAATAGATTATAATAATAGAATCTCTCCTTTTCTTAGAATCTCTTTCTATACAACAAAGCAGCTCAAATCTACTCCAAGCACAAAGGGGAAGAGGATGTAGGAGTTCTAGGTGAGCATACCAACAAAATGCCTTTGAACATTGCAAGCATGAGCATCGAGTGCACATTTGAAGAAATGAACGTAGTTTCTCTTAAGGCAAGGGTGTGCTAGGGAGGCCTTTTACGAGGGCCAAGGTTAAGGGGGAGGGGGGGGGGGGGGGTCAGCGAAGAGTCTCTCGAGTTAATGCATGAACAAATATACATCCATCCAGACATTCCAAGTACAAGCATTGCATACGTAGTCAGAATATGTGAAAGGATATGTTCTTAGAGCAAGGAATGCCAAAGGAGTCAAGGCCAAGGAAGGCTTCACCAGGCTCGAACAAAATACAACCATCCCAGACATTCCAAGTCCAAGCATTGCATATGTAGTCGGAATACGTGGAAGGATATGTTCGTAGAGCAAGGAATGCCGAAGGAGTCGAGGCCAAGGAGGGCTTCACTAGGGCGAGCCCGAGCCCGAGCCCGAGCCCGAGCCTGAGCCTGAGTGTGAGCCTGAGCTGGAGCCAAGGGCCTTTCTTGGCTTAAGGTTATAGAAAGAGTTATGTTAATGGTGATCCTCCCCCTCATCATATACATATGTATATGCATAGTTTCATGAGTCACCCAACAACACTTCTGTGCAGGCCTTTAGGAACAGGGCACCCTGCTTGGCTGCACAAACTCTCCATCTTTCCCAGACGAGCATGTGAGAATCATCACAAGCCCTTTTCCTCTAGAATCCCCATGCCTTTGGGAACCCTGATCACATCAGAACCAGAATGCACACAGACCAATCCCCCTCCTTCGGGGGATGCTATGGATGTCCGAGATCTGTCTCAGAGCTGGAAAGCATTTGCAAGATCCACAGATTTGCCCCCTCTGGTGAAGAAACTCATGCTTGAAGTCGTGTCTCTTGAATCGGAACTCGGCGAAAAGCTTGTTTTCGGAGGACCTCGTGGTAACCTGCAGGTGCAACCCAAGTTATATATTTGTATATTTTCATGGTTTAGAAAGGTTGGCTGTGATCAAAGCATGACACATTATTACTATGATTGAATTTGCATACAATTTATTGAATGGGGCTTGTGGTGAAACTCTTCTAGTGCCATTAACCTTTATGTTATTGTGGCACCCCCTCAATGTCAAATTTATTCAAGAATCATATTGGCATGGAAAGAAGTTTGAGAGTAGATTCATATATGCGTTTCTTCATGAAGTTTAGAATGAGCAAAGTAATGAGTTTTTGTTTGCTACATACTTTGCTGAAAGGGTGTATTGTGCACCAAGGGTATCATATAGATTGTAGAATACAACATTAAAATCATGACAATAGAGATTTCTGTGATGGAGGTTACCCAAAGCCTGCGTCTTTTGTTTGAGATTGTGGATGGCTACTGAAACTGAAAGGTTTTCATTGGAAAGTGACATAGTTATACACTTTCAGGCATCCAGTGAGTTATATCTACCTAGTGTTCATGAATCTAAATCTGAACTTTGGTTTACTTAATATTTAGGAATTGATACTTGTCTTAGGATGATGGATAAGTACTTCATTAGGAAGATAATACTATACATTTTGAACTTCGTTGTATATATTTAGTTATCATTTATGCTGGATATCCTTGTCATATTAAATTTGAATTGTCAAGACAATGTTGATGATCAGTCTTGTGAGCAATATTCATTTCCTTCATTCCAAGTATATGTTAAAGTAGGCACTCATGGAGTAAAGTTGAACCAAACTCCGGGGAATGGATAATAAACAACAAAATTAGTCTTTGTAAGCTAAGGTATGATTGATGTGGTGTGTGAATTCCCCAATAAGTAAGTTAATTCTAATGTTGTTAACTCTTCCATCAGGGTCGAGCTAAAGCTGCAGAGGAGCATAGGCACAGGGCCTTCTATGGGCATCTTCCGGATGGTGAAGAAAAGCTGCAATTCTATTCAGCTCGACAAATTGCATGTAGAATCCTGGGGAGCAAAGGATATCTTTGTGAAAATGTATTTCCTTTTCTAGTACCCGTTGTCTTGTATACCACAAAGTTTGCAGGTTATAAGAGAAATTTATTAAAAGGATACCCACAACTTTTTGAATATTTGCCACAATAGCCCCCAGAAGTCCCTCTCTAATACAGTTTTTGGAAGATGAGGAGTGTTCTGTAATTTTGACATTCAAACAATATTCTGATAAATATATTCAGATAAAAAATATGTATTTCAATCTTGATAGAAGTAACAGCTGTGTTCAGAAGTTATGAACCTTGCTTTTATCAAGATGTTAATGATCTTTGTTTCAATAATTAACATATTGATTTTGAAATGGCATAGGAGGAGAATGATAAAACTCTTTTGATGTATATGCAGTGTTGGCTCCCATCTTTTGACTGCATTTGCAAAAAAGTAGAAAGATTGTCACTTTGGCCAGGTGTTCAATTCTGGCTCTATATGCATCCAAAGGTAAATTAATTTAAGAACTTCCAAAATTTACAAATGACAGATGGTGTTCTAATATTGTTCATATTTAAGCTACAAAAAAATGAAGCATTCTCTATATAAATGGGAACTTCCCCTGAATTTGTTTTTCAGGATTTTTTACGGAAAAACAATTCAGGAAAGTTGCTTTGGCAAACTTTTGGCGAAGATTCTGCACGCCTATGTATCTTTGGTATACAAGAACATGAGGATATCATGTGGGATGCTCTCAGAAAGTCAGGTTTTTTCTTTGTTCTTGCTTATTATTCAAATGAAAAAAACCATATATGATCGATTCATTTTACTAAATTGTACCTTCATGTGTATAGGCCAAGGATTGGTATGGTATCTTTATCCAGAACAGAGCCCAACAGACTATCATGTTGATGATATCAAAATTCCCAAGGAGTTAGCATGTCAAGGGGTTCCTACTGTAAGAAAATAAAATTCTAAATTGCTATGGTAAAATCTGTTTTGTTTCCTTCTTTTTTATTGACCTAATGGATACAGGAAGTATACAACCCTATTTTGAACTTCATACTGATCGATGGAACATGGAGCAATTCCAAAGCAATGGTTAACCGCCTCCAGGTCTTTGGCAATCATCCCTTGCGTAATAATATCATTAAGTTAATTGAGAGCATTAACTGAATTCCAAACTGCATAATATTTCTGTCTTAGGACCGTGCAAAACAAGCTTGGCCGGACCAACCATTTATGAATTCTGTTTCATTATCTCCTGAAAAGCTTTCAGTGCTACACAATCTCAGGTAAAAATAAATGCTAAAAACAAGTTATATGGAGCAAGTTGAGATTTTCAAAAAATTGCAAGTCTTTTAAAGTGTATTCGCAAAAATAGATGGTTTTTGTATTTGCTCTGACATGTCACACTTTAAGCTTAGTTATTCTGAAGATGCTGAGAATCAAACTACTTAAAACAATGTGTTGTGTTCCTGCTTAATCAAGCTGTACGGGAGTTTAGTTAATTAAGCATGCGATTCTTTGTGTTTTCGAGCAAAAGAGTGATTACATTTTAGCAAATTCAGAAGTGGTATTTTTGCAAATTACACAAACAATAAGTGGAACTTTTTTGAAATAAAAAGAATATCTCTGAAAACAACAAACACTATCTATGCTTTGAAAAACATGTTCTCCTCTAGGCCGCAACCATCTTTGGATCGGACATGCACTGCAGCTGCTGCAGCACAGTTGCTCCGTGAGTTAGACTTGAGGCAAGGATTCAAACATTACGGACTCACTGAGGCTGCTGATGGCTTGGAATATGCATTGGAACACCTTCTTGATGCATTGACTACTAGGCGTGAACGAATGGGTCGTGCGATTATCCGGTACTTGTAGTGCATTTGCCACCTCACTGGTGGTTTTTAATGATCCGTTTCGTTTTTGCATTGGATTGGAGACTTCATCATGCTTTTCCTCCCAAGGAAAAACTACCATGCACTGTGAGGCAATGTGGATTCTTTACATACAGAAAGAGTGTAACAACATTCTCCATTGCAATGCAGTTTTGTGAGTAAATTTCAACATGATCGTTACATGCGTAAAAGTGTTAACAAGATTGTTGATGCAGTTCAAGATGGGTTCATCTCTCAAGATTATTTTGTGAATCCATTCATTCCATCGAACGCACCTTACTATGATGTTTTGTTAGTAAAGTATAAGTATATTAGTTCCATTAATTGCATATTAATAGTTCTATATTTTTACATGAGTTATAAGTAGTTATAATAGAAGCTCAGCATGTTGCAAATAAAACATGTTTTCGTTGTTTTATACAGTCTTGTTATTTGGTGAAAAATCAAATTTAGGCAAGATGGTTATTGTCTCTAAGAACTTTGTTGCTTTTGATTGTAGCATGAAATATTATCCCATACTATTGTTTTAGATACTTGTTGTATCATGGGAACTTATGTTAATAACCATTCTAATAGATTAACCATGGTTTATACATTCAAGTAATTTCATTTTATGGTTTTTAATTAGGGCAAAGTACCAGGATACCCCTGGAAGTTCGTCTATTTTTTGGACATAGGGGTAGTTTGGTAAATTTGGAACTTCCAGGGGCATTCTAGTAAATAGACGAACTTCCAGGGGCATTCTGGTAAATAGACGAACTTCCAGGGGTATCCTGGTACTTTTCCCTTTTAATTATTGATGGTGATTATGGGTAGGAAAAATGAACAAATTTAGGTAATTCCTATTAACTATCAAAATGTCAAGAAGGAAATTTGTAAGGGTATTGATTAGAAACGGTTGCAAGCACTATATTAGCATATGTATCAGTGAAACACCTTTTGATATTATGAGGCAAATGTACATTATAATAGTTGTAGGTGTCATGGGTTTCTTGGATTTCCTGTGAACAAAATGTGAAAAATGATGGTTCATAGACTAGCTTATTTACTACTTAAAAATCGAGGTGTACCAAACTTTATGGCATGAAAACTCAAATCTTCCCTTCTATTTAATGGAAATCATATTTCCAATCAAATATGATGTATGAAAACTAAATATGATTATGTACTTTGACATGTAGGCGTGTTATTGCACTTGTTAGGGAGGCTATAAGAAACTTGGATTGGATGTTAAATTATCTATGTGATTGCACTTGTTAGGAAAACTACATGAAACTTGGATTAGAGTATAATTAATTTGATTGCTAGGATAATTAAGCTATATTGTCTTAATTAGGACAATGAGGCTAAGTAACCTAATATTATAAGGATTGACCGAGGCATATACAAACGGTTTTGCAAAATAATTGTACTTTTCAAAAGATGTACACATAAACAATTTCTCATGTGTTTGGTACAAAGTTCACAAACCTCACATCACCTTAAATGATGTGAGAAAGAAAGTGGCAGAAGAGTAAAAACAGTATTTGAAAGAGGTGCAACCGAAAGTGGTAGAAGATAAGAGGAAAAGTATTTGAAAGAGGTGCAACCAATGATCAATCCTAGAAAGGAGAAGTGAATTCCATCAAGAAGAAGATGAGAGAGACATATAGGTGGTGCACAAGATAGTGGGAATTTACATGGTCAAAATCACAGCCTACAATGGGGTCGTATAACACTCAATATCAGTTTATGGGATATGAGGCCTCCTCTTTGTGAAGTTCTAAAGGAGGTAGGAAACAAATAAGCTAACTATAAACATATATGTCATTAGAAAATTGGGAAGCTTCTATGATGATTGATCATTCCTATCAATGTGATGTTGACAACATTGCAAACTTGGGTTCAAAAAAACACAGCAAAAAAACAAGGACAAGTGCAACATGCGGGAGGGAGGCCTCTTTGAATGATGAAATGACCATTGAGGGTTGGGTACCTTACAAGAGTTTAGGTGGTATACAATAAAAGTTCCAAAAAGTATTGAGCGAAACAAAGAACTTTCTGACGGGTTGGTGGCAAGTCTAGAAAGAAAGAAGAATACATTAACATCTTTTAGGAGGCCAAAATAGCCAATAAGACCAAACAAGCGATTACATTGTAAGTGTTGCCTCGCCTTTGAGAACAACAAATGAAAATCATTGCTAATAAGTAAAAATGTAACTAAGATAAAAAGTGACCAAAGAATTTTGTTATCAGTACATGTAAGATTTTCTATTAAGATATATACTGTAAATATCGTCATTGAAAGACCTCTAGCACAGGTTGATTTAGAATGGATAAGTCTCCAAAGCAAGGGAATCACTTGTGGTGGTGGCAGATAATGGGGTTTATCTATCGATGACAAAGGAGGGAGGGTGGGTGGGGGATGAGCACATAGTTTAGTGACAATAAATGAGAAGAAAACCTCACCATCGAATGAATTAAAGAAGTGTGACACCCACAAGCATAGTACGTAAAATTCGTGTTCGTCTAGTATAACATTTGTTTTCCTACGTTGGAAAATGAATGCGAATGTTATTCAAACATTCTTGTGTTTTGTTTTTGTTTTTTTCCCATTTTTTGAATGTTTTTTTTTCCATTTTTAGGCTTATCTACCTCATAATAAATAGTTAATCCAAAAGTATGGTATTTATCATTCTTTGAGGGTGTTTTTCTTTCGTGAATGATTGAACCATTCGCGAATGAGAATGCATGTATGGTTCATACTATGCCCACAAGAACCATTGTATTTATTTGATAACATATAACATTAAAATAGCGATTGGGAGTGTCTGGTTTCGGCTCAAACCAGTTGAGGAGGCTCAAACTAGAGCCATTTAAAGCCAGCCCAGATAAGAAAATTGAAGTTTAAACAAAAACCTCGCAAACTCATTTAAATTGAACCATCTATTACCAAACCATTTGGCCATGAAATAAAATTCAAAACCATGAAACTTTAAAATGTAAAAAATAAAAACATTGAAGAAAAGGGAAAGATGGTTTACATATTGAATTAATACTATAAAATTGACACTAAAGATCATTTAAGTCCATGGTTTTGAGCTCGCGAAATGATTAAACGGATACAATATGAAACCTGGACTATTAATCCCTCCCAAAATCCCCTCCTTCCAAGCAAAACCAAATTGTCGAAGCCATTATGCAATTAACCATGGTTTTGTGGTTAACCGAAACAACAGTTTCAAGAT
The DNA here is from genome assembly GCF_043228905.1 of Azolla caroliniana. Lineage (NCBI taxonomy): Eukaryota > Viridiplantae > Streptophyta > Polypodiopsida > Salviniales > Salviniaceae > Azolla > Azolla caroliniana. The sequence goes on from NW_028230445.1 coordinate 988,357, forward strand.
CGATAAAGCATTACAGTCGGATGCATTCATTTCAAACCGAAAGTATTAATCCCCCCTGATCCGAACCCGAAAATCGTTCAAGCCATTACATCCACGGTTTCACGATTTATAGTACATATTGGCTCGATGCGGGCAAAGGGAGGCCGGGTCGCAGATTGCTGTGTCTGTGTGTGGGAGAGAGAGAGAGAGAGAGAGACAGAGAGATAAGGGTGAAGAAAAGAGAGGAATGCAGTAATGGCTGTGGGTCCCCAACAAAGACACACACACACACACAAAAGTATGTATAGGACAAAAATGATTGGGCAGGCAGGCAACCACCCAAAATAGGCTGAGTCAGCTGAAGGCAAGATCTAGCAAGCAAAAGGAAAGGAAAGCTTGTCTTCATTAGGGGCAGTGTCCTGCCTCCTACTATATGTTTATCAGATCTATTGTACCCAACACTCAACTTTCCCCTGCTCTCTTCATTCATTCATCATCATCATCATTGTTGCTGCTGCTGCCTTCCCCTTCTCCATCCATCCATCCATCCATCCATCCATGCATCTTTCATCATCACCATCACCATTGCTTGATTTCTTGATTGTTTGATTGCTTGGCTGCTTGATTTCTTGATTTCTTGATTTCTTGATTGCTAGATTGCTTGTTTTCTGTCTTGGAATCAATGCCCAAGCCCTGTGATGCATGCCATCTGGCAAATGCCCTGTTCTTCTGCAGGGCAGATTCGGCCTTCCTATGCATGGCCTGCGATTCGGGCATCCACACAGCCAATCAGCTCGCTTCCCGGCATGAGCGTGTCCTCATCTGCGAGGTCTGCGAGAATGCCCCTGCTGCCGTCGTGTGCAATGCTGATGCCGCATCTCTCTGCCTCGATTGTGATGCCGACATCCACTCTGCTAACCCCCTTGCCCGCCGACATGAAAGAGTGCCTGTCACCCCCCTTATCCCCACTCATAACAGTAACTCTAACCATAATCATACCTATGATCATGAAGATAGCCTCGGAACAGCAGTTGTAGAAGGGTCACCATGGCCTTTGTATGATGATAATGATTATCTGGATGATGGTTTTGGTGGTGTGGGCAAGACTCATGGTAACAGAGCTACTTATGGTAATGATGGCTACATGGGTAAGGGTGGTCTATTTACTGCTTCTTTTGGTGGTGATTTCGATGAGGATCGGAAAGATCAGTTCGTTGTAACCGACAGTGTAGTTCCTGTGTATAATCCTTCATCTCGGGTGCACTTTTTTGTTAATGGATCACAACCACCTTCTCTAGGTAAATTAATGGTTGAAAACAAGAGCCTCTCCATCACTGCAGCAGCTTCACAGAACCAAAGTGTAAGTACTTTGTTACATAAATCTTGTGTGTGTGTGTGTGTGTGGTGTAAATGCGCATATCCAAGATGCGACATATGTTGAGATCCGAGATAATGTCACCAACCTGAAGTACATATATATTGGATCCGATAATTAGTATATGTTTGAAATATCCAGATTTCATCATAGATATTTGTATCTGAGATTTGACTGCTATACCTCTTCCAGATCTCTTCCACTTCTGGAGATATTGGAGTGGTTCCAGATGTGAATTACTCCTATGAAAAAGCTATACCAGCAGCGCCTTTTGCATCGTTATGTGGAGTAAAGAAATTGGAACCCAATAACAGAGAAGCTAGGGTTCTGAGATATAAGGAGAGGAGGAAGAATCGTCGGTTCGACAAGACCATCAGGTATGCTTCTAGGAAAGTATATGCTGAGAGCCGACCGAGGATCAAAGGTAGGTTTGCAAAGAGATCCCAAAGCAATATTGATGAGTTAACTTCCGATTGTGGTTTTGGAGTTGTGCCTTCTTTGTAGCAGTTTTCAAGAACCATTAGGCTATCTCTTGTTAAGATATGACATTAATTATACTCATAAGTGTATCGTTTGTGAAGGAATATGCATTTCCTCTTATCATTTGCGACCTTTACATGTGTGCTTATGTTTCAGCTGGACTTTTTAAGACATCAGTAAGAAATGATATGGAAATCTAAAGCAATATGCACAACCTACATACTATTACATTATAGCAAATGTGTAGATGTGGAGATGGATCTGCTTCATCTTTACTTATAAGACATCAGTAAGAAAGTTTTACAGGAATATAATTGAATACACGCAACCTACACACTACTGAGAGTGTATATGTTCCACTTATGCTTGCAAATCTTTCGCCCATGGGTCAAGATTGGCCTCCTTGTAGACGCTAAAAATTTCTAGTTGTAGGCTTGAAGCGAACCTATCAGCAAATCTGTGGTTCAGGGAAATTTCAAAGTCAGTGTTATATCAACAAATAAACAACTTGATTTAATAACTTCTAATGTGAACCCTAACCTTGGAGTCAGTGATTATCCCAGTAAATGTTCAGCAACTTGATTATGTTTTCCCTACAAGATTAAATACAGTCAACATCGTACAAAAGGTGCACCTGTGATAAACTTATAGATTTTGAAAGAAATTCTCAAGCTACCAGCCTAAAATTCTATATTGAGCAATTTGAAGATTGTTTTATATGTTATCCAGAATATGAACCACTGCACACCCCTGCACTAACCCATGAACGAAGTGAATTCATGCATGGGCATCCATAATGCTTCAGATTTTTATATATATTTTATCTTATTCGAGTTTTTTGAAAGCATAATTGGGCAATAGTAAGCATTTTATAACGTTATTGAGCTAATTCAATGCACCAAGTTTATTTTTTAAGCATCGACTTTCATTAGGTTGAGCTCAGCTATTGTACCCCTAAAGTTTGGTTTCTAGCCAAAGATTTAACTTTCACTAGATTCAAAAGGGTTTCTCAAACAAGCCATAACAAGGGCAAGAGTATGATGTGGCAAATGAATAATTTAACATCACTGACATGCCATGGTGAGCATTGTGCCACATATCTCTTTGTTCTGAACGATGATTCTGTCATACCACCACATCCATGTATGCACCAAAGTATCATCACTAGGCTCTTTTCATGATCAGCTGGAGGGATGGATGTCCAACGTCTTGTTTCATGATCAGCTGGAAAATGCCCATGAATAGATGATTCTGAATAGCCATAGCAAGTGAATTATCAGCATCACTAAGATGTCAAGGTGAATTATTGTTTGACATGGAAACGACGAGAGGATTATGAAGTGGCAGATGAATAATTGGCATCACTAAGATGTCCTGGTGAAGCACGATTCCACATATTTGTCTTTATTCTGAACAACTATCATCACTATGCTCTCTTCACAATCAGCTGGGGAAATGGGTGTCTGACCACTTGCTTCATTAAAATGACTTCAAAAATGACCATGAAAAAAAGAGGATTCTGAATAGCCATGTCATCCCCTCTTCATAAAGTTGATAAATTCACAATGCCCTTCTTAAAAGAGTATCATTTGTACCCTTGGAATGAATTGACTGGATTCCTCTAAAACAATTCAGACACACAAGAAACAAGTGGGCACTTCAAATTTACTTCAATCTGGCATTATACCTCACCACTATTTTTCAATGCTCATCACTTCCAGCTTTCTTGCATCCTCTTTCCTACCCGCAGCAACATAAATATTTGACATCAAGACATAAGCCATTGTACTACAACCATCACTCAGCAATGCCCGTTCAAAAGCCCATCTCCCAACTTCCACATTTCCCCATTTTTCACATGCACCAAGTAGTGCAAGCCATATGTGAATATTACCATCAGAAGGAATCCTCTTGATCACTTCCACTGCCTTTTCAAAGTGTGCGGCTCGACCATAAAGACCAGCCATACAAGCATGATGGTCCATACCTGGTGTGAGACCATATTTTTCTGTCATCTCCATGTAATAAGCTTCACCCTTATCAACAAGGCCCGAGTGACTACATGCATTAAGTATACAAAGAAAAGTGGGTGCATCAGGAACAACGCCAGCTTTTTGCATTTTTTCGAAACAATTTACCGCTTCTTCTCCATGTCCTTGTTGTGCATATCCTGCAATGAGTGCCGTCCAGCAAGCCACATCATGAACTACAAGCTCATCAAACACTTGTTGGGCTTTTCCTAACACTCCACATTTTGCATACATATCCACCAAAGCAGTAGCAATAACAACATTTTTCTCCAATAAGTTGTGTTTCATAATCTCATCATGGATCTCCTTTCCTTTCTCAATATCCCCTATGCCAGCACAAGCCTTTAAGATACAACTAAATGTAATAGGATCTGGAGAGAACCCTTCCTTTTGCATTTTCTCATAACAATTTAGAGCTTCTTCCCCTTGCTCCTGTTGTGCATATCCAGTGATCAATGCATCCCAACATATCGCATCACGAACACGAAGACAGTCAAAGACTTGTTGAGCCTTGCTTAATTCACCACATTTAGCATACATATCTACCAAAGCAGTGCCAAGGGCAACATCACCATCTTTAATTAATCCATCCATAACAATATCCTCATGAATTTGTTTCCCCTTATCGATGGCTCGTGCACCTGTACAAGCCTTCAAGACACATAAATAAGTTACAGAATCCGGTGAGACAGCATCCTTTCGCATTAGTTCATAGCAATTTAGTGCCTCTTCAGTAAGTTCATGTTGTGCATATCCAAAAATAAGTGCATTCCAAGAACCCACATTCCGTATTTGAAGCTCGTCGAAGACATCTTTTGCTCTTTTAAGTGCACCACATTTAGCATACATATCCACTAAAGCAGTACCAAGAATCACATTTTTTACGAACAATTTCTTCCTATCAATCTCATTGTGAATTTGTTTTCCTTTATCAAAAGCAACTATGGAAGCACAAGCCTTCAAGGCACAAGTATAGGTTATCGAATCTGGAACAAAACCTTCTTTCTGCATTCTTTCAAAACAATTCAATGCTTGTAGCCCTTGCCCCTGTTGGGCATATCCAGAAATCAATGCATTCCAACATACCAAGTCACGAACCCAAAGCTCATCGAATACTGATTGTGACATGGCCATAGCACCGCACTTGGCATACATGCTAATTAATGAGCTCCCAAGGTAAGGATTCTTTTGCAATAAATCCTTCTGAATAATGCTGTCATGGACTCTAGAGCCTTGATTTAAATCTTTGGTTTTAGCACAAGCTTTCAATATAGCAATGAAAGGAAGAGATTCAATGCGAGAATTCGACACAATGATGTTATGTTCCTTCTCTGAACCAGAAAACCCTGGCTTTGACTTACTACAATGAGTTGAGGGTTTTCTGAAGCTCTTCTTCCACAACAACAACGGAGGAACCTTCTCTGCTGAAGACATCTCTCACACAGAAATAGATGAACACACAGACAGGGGGGGCTTTGTTAAAAATTGTACGCAAATTATGTAATGCCTCTGTTTCTAAGATTCTACATGAAGAGATGAAATGTTCTGAAACATTTACATATGTATATAGCTTAGTATATATGGGAAATTATGTAATTAGTTTACTCGAGTGGTAAGTTGTTTTACTATTAGCATAATGTCTAGGGTTCGAAACCGAATTTACTTACCTCTCTATTACCCCATACATATCCTCTTAATTTTCTCATCTCTCTCTCTCTACTATGCATTTTAAAAACAGCATAATGGTTATGGATAGCTTAGAGCAACGCCAAATGCTTTGAGAAAATGTTTCACAACGATTCCATCCGCCAAATTTTATCCCTATGGACGATAATCAAATTTGTCAATCGGTCAAAAACAATAAAATTTGGAAACAAGCTTGGTTTTTCATGTCAAAATTTGCTTCTCCTTGTTCTATCATTTTCTCCCATCTACATAGATGAGAAGAGTGCTTTGCGGTAATTGCTGGTCCCATGGGGGTCAATGATGTTGCTTATCGTCATCACCTCTCTCTTTGCAAAAGTAACATTAAAGTTCCTTTAAATTTAATTCCAGTTTATGATCATGCTCCACGTCTTATGTGAGAGAATCTATGGATCTAACCTTAAAACTCTGTAATAATATATATGTATATATACATTCTGACAAAATATTCATTTTCCACTATTGGGCCACTGCCCTTTATATAACAGCTTTCAAATAACATGAGTCAAAAAAATTTATAAAATTAATCTCGACAAATAACACGTTTTCCTACATGACAAAATAAGAGATAGTTTGTATTCCAGATTAGAGACGACAATTTTGAAATCTGCAATTCGTAATCTTATTAAATTCTTCTTTGACAAACTTTACATTGAGAATAATACATTCTTTTATAAAACCCATAAATTTAAAACATTTATGCCACAACCCCTCGATTTGCATTTGCATTTGCGCAATCCTACAACAACAAGCTTTCCAGATCCTTTTAAAACTTTGTTTTCTTCTAATTCTTTCATGTGAAGTTGATAATGGAGTTGGACACTTCCATTGGGGATCTGAAAATGAAGCTGGAACCTTGAAACAAGTCTCTCATCATAATGTCCATTTTTTTGAGAAACTTCATTAGTCAACATGATATATTCAGTGCAATCTTGCTTCAGTTCTTCCTTATTTTCAAATGAGATTGGCCTTACCTCCATGGATTCTCGCTCTTGCACTTCTCAAACCAAGTCCTGCATGTTTTCACTGGAAAACAATCTATTTTTTTGGATTCAATGAGCAGATTTTTAAGCTGACTGTTCTCCTCTTCTAGCTTGTTTATTTGTGTCAAATAGGAAAACCTTTAATGACAGTGAGCTTTGACACAATGGGCTCCATCCCATGAACTCTGGCTTTGGATCTTTAATGATTTGTTGGCATAGTGAGAGCACAAACATACACCTTAGACATAGCATAGCTGTTAAGAAATGTTGCAAAGTGAGTTCATCACACTGGCTGTCCTGCATTAAGCCCATCTTTGCTAACCACTGTAGGAATATTCCCTGCCTGTCTGGAATTTCGGGATTCTGAACTGCAGTGTAATCAAGTTCCTGCACACTGTAAAGGCAGCTGAATTAGAACATTTTCAAGAAATGAGAAAACAATTTACAGCACAACGGCAAGCAACTGAGCAGGTACTATTGAATATCACAACTCATTATTCTACACTGAGATATGCAAAATGGGTGATGAAATGCCATCTCAATGATAATTTCTTTATTGTATAATATTGATCTTGTCAGATTTCTGAAGCCAAGGAAACATCAAGTATACTGGAACAAGAAAAAGCATGCTTATAAATGTTTTGCGTGCTCAGATCTAAAAGTAAATGCTAGTATCTTACCTGTATCCCAGTGATTGCATCCCCATGATTTGGAGGTGTATATAGCTGAATAACTTCATTAAATGTTGAGCTCGATCATGCTTATTATGGAATCTTCATGTTTTCAATTTTGGGCACCGTGTAGGACTCCACCATGCGTAGTAGATGCATCAGAATCAGTTTAGGTTCCTTGCATGGTAATTGAATCAGAATTAGTTTAGATTCCTTGCATGGTATTTGAATCAGAACTGCTTTTGTTGTTTCCTGAGATTGAGACTATCACTTCTAATTATTTCTGTCAAGCATGAGTCCTTGGTTGAATCTGCCTTAAAAAACAGAAATATTTCGACATCATTTGAATGCAGATGGTAACATCAATTTTCCCATGGATGTTCCATGGATACCACTAAATGCATGTACAGAATCCATTGCATCTAAATGTTCAATCATTAGGTTTGTAACTGCTTATGCAATCCTCAACTTTTCAATATTGGGCACCACGTAGGACTCCACTATGCATAGCAGATGCATCAGCTTTAGATTCCTTGCATGGTAGTTGCATTGAATCAATTTTGTTGTTTCTTGAAGTTGAAACTGCCCCTTATACATTTTTTCTGTTGATCATATGTCTGCCCTCAAAAATAGAAATGGTTCTACATCATTCCAGTGGACATGACGACATCAATATTTCGATGGATACTGAATGAGTATGTACAGAAACCATTGTGTAAATATTCAATCATTAGGCTGCAGATTAGAGGTCATTTACTGTAATAATGTTAAAGGCCATTGCGGAATGCATGCCATTAACACCTTGCTACCTCCTATATGCTAGCATTGGCATAGATATTTGACATACAAACATAAGCTGAAGAATCACTTAGGTTCCACTCTATTAAATGTTCAAAAACCTCCCTTGCAAGCTCCAAATTGCCCCATTTTTTACAAGCACTCAATACTGTATGCCATATTATAAGACTAGGGTTATCAGAATTTTTCTTGACGATTGCCATTGCTTTATCTAGCTGACCAGCACGAGAAAATAGATCAATCACACATATATTGTGCTCTAGAGCAGGAACAAGGCCATGTTCATTATTCATGGCCTCATAGTAAGCCTGCCCCTCCTGCAATAGACCTGCATGGTTGCATGCATTTAAGACATTGAGGAAAGTAATTAGATTAGGTTCTACCCCTTGTTGTATCATGTTACGAAAGATTAAGAAGACAGTTTCGCACTGTCCAAGCTGGGCATATCCTCCAATCAGTGCATTCCATGAAAAAATATCTTTAACAGTGAGCCTATTGAACACCTCTTCTGCCTTCATAAGCAATCCATATTTTGCATACATATCAACCAAGCTGCTGCCAACAAGAACATCCTTGTCAAACCCCAATCTGGCAATTTCTTTGTGTAAATATTTGCCCTTATAACTGGCACCTAAGCTGCCACAGGCTTTTAAAGCAAAAATAAATGTAATAACATTCGGACTGACATTCTCAACCCGCATTGTTTCATAGCATTTTAGGGCCTCCTCATAAAGTCCATTTTCTACAAATCCTGTAATTAATGTAGTCCATGAAACAACATCTCGAATTGAAAGTCTATGAAAAACTTCTTTTGCTTTCTCCAATGCACCACATTTGATGAACACACCAACCAATGCATTACCAATTCTGTGGTCGCTTTCTAACCATCCCACTCTACAAATCTCAGTGTACAACTCTTCTACTTTGCTTGTAGCTACTAAAATACCATAAGCTTTCAGAATGCAAATAAAAGTCACAGCATTTGGAGAGATGCCCCTGGCTTGCATCTCTTCAAAACATCGGATTGCTTCCTCAGCATATCCCCAATTAGCATATCCTGAAATAAGCGCAGTCCATGAGAATACATCTTGCACACAAACCTTGTCGTGTACATCCTGTGCTTCCATGAGATAACCACATTTTGCATACATGTCAACTAAAGCATTGTTAACGCCAATGTCTCCTAGAAATCCCATGGATGTTACTTTACTGTGCATTTCTATACCTTTGGATATTGCTTCTATGTCAGCACAAGCTTTCAAGCTACAAACAAATGTCCCCGAATTTGGTGAGATGCCCTCATGTTGCATCTTCTCATAATAAACCAGTGCTTGCTTTGCATGTCCAGATTCACAATATCCATCGATTATTGCAGTCCATGAAATGACATTACGAACAGAAAATGTGTCAAATACTTCTTTTGCACGAGAGAGTAAGCCACACTTGGCATAAATATCGATTAATGCATTACCAACAAGCTCTCTCTCGAGCAATAATTCTTTTGCCAATGCTGCGTGCATTTCTATTCCATTAGAGATTAACTCTATATTACACGAGGCTTTTAACCTGGCAATATATGTAGTTGTGTTCGGACAAATTCCCTCTGCTTGCATTTGTTTGAAACAATCTGATGCTTCTTTGTTACATCCTTCTTCCTGATAAGCCATGATAAGTGTGTTCCACGATATTGCATCACGGTCTTGAAGCTTATTAAACATTTCTCGAGCTTCAGAAAGAAAACCACATTTAGCATACATATCAACCAAGGTATTTCCAACACGCAGATCTCTTTCCAAACCTGTTCTAACAATCTCAGAATGAATTTCTCGGCCTTTCTCGGCATCACCTATGCTACTCCAAGCTTTCAAAATGCAAACAAATGTAGCACAGTTGGGAGAAAAGCCTTCTGATTTCATGTTGTAGAAATACGTTAATGCTTCCTCATAATAGCCATGTTTCACATATCCTACCATAAGGGAAGTCCATAAAACAATATCTCTTTTGGGAAGCTTATCAAATATCTCTTTTGATGTTGAAATGGATCCACATTTCTCATAGAGATCTAGCAAACAGCTGGCAACAGAAAGATCCATCTCCAGTCCATGATTTACAACCGCAGCATGTATTTCTTGACCCTTCACCATATCTCCTATGCTACCACAAGCTTTCAAGGTACACGCAAAGCTGGAAGCATTCGGAGACACACCTTCAAGCTGCATCTGTGCAAGATAATCTAATGCTTTCTGAGAAGGTCCATAGTCAGCATAACCTGAAATAAGTGCAGTCCATGTGACCACATCTCTGACCTTAAGGTTATCAAATACTTCTTGTGCTTTTGCAATTGAGCCACATTTCATATACATATCCACCAAAGTGCTTCCAATGAAAGGGTCACTTTGTAAGAAAACCTTCTTGGAGATTTGATGGTGAATTTCAATTCCTCGTTTTATGTCTTCTACCTTAGTGCATGCTTTGAGCAATGCAACAAATGTGTATGCATTAGGGCAAACCGACGCATCCTCTTGCATCCTCTCATACACCATAAAAGCAGAACGAATGTCACCACCACTGATATATCCAGTGATAAGAGTGTTCCACAGGCATTCATCTCTATATAACAATCTATCAAAAACACATCGAGCATTGTTAATGTCTCCAATTTCAACCAAAATAATGATGAGTTCGTTTGCCACAACCGGATGTATATTGAGACCATTTCGGCACAATAATGCATGTAATTGGTGAGCAAAACCATGGCTTTTCAATCTTTTGCATGCTTGAAAGACGTGCAGAAGTTCTAGAGTTTGAGGAAAGAGAAGATAATCTTCCGTTCCAAGTGTTTCCTGAATCATTTTGATATGATCCATGTCACGATGATTCATGTCTTTGTGAGTTAGACGCAAAGGAACTTTCATATCTTGATGATTCATGTCATTTTGAAGCATAAGTGCAGAATCTTTCACGAAACATAGATCCTCTCTGATCGAACGAGAATCGAAAGGTGGTGATCTATGAAAGAGGGGAGGAGGAGGAGGAGGAAGAATAACACTTACTTCGACGCCTTGTGGATGGTGCCATTGCGAACACCATGTTTTCTCTGGCGATGAGGCCATCATCTGAATGCAGCCTATCAGTCCTAAACCCTAACCATAACCATAACCCTAACCCTAATCAGCAACTAAAAGGATGAAGGGAATTATAGCTCAAACGATCCACTTGATGCAAAAGCCTGCCATGGAAATGAATGGCCTTTCCATAACTTGGATTTGACCAATGATTCATCATCGAACGGACCCCAACCCTACCCTAAACAGAAACCAGAAGGATGAAGAGAATTACAGCTCAAACGATCCACATGATGCAAAAGCTTGCCATGGAAGGAATGAGCTCTCCATAACTAGGCATTGTCCAACGATTCATCATCCACACACATGGATTATCCGGTCATTGACCAGAATATTGCGGTCCTCAACCAGAATGCATTTTTCAGTCATTGACCAGAATCTCGCAGTCCTCGATGGGAATGCATTTTCCGGTCATTGACCAGAATATCGTGGTCCTCATCGGAATGAATTTTCCGGTCATCGACCCGAATATCGCAGTTTTCATAGGAATGCATTTTCCAATCATTGACCCGACTATCACAGTCCTCATCAAAAAGCATTTTTTGGTCATTGACCAGAACATCGCGAACCTCAATCGGAAAAAGTCGACTCTGACTAGACTCAGTTTTGGCCTCCAACCTTTAAAATGTCGATACCTCGTTTCATACACGATGACTAGAGATCCTTTCTCGGAGGACCATTCATTTAATAGTCGTTCGTAGGTAGCCCATAGTCGTCCTCACCTTGAACTTTCATAATGTGCACTTAGGCCCTGTCAAGCTTCCCCTCCAGAAAGACATGTGGCACTTGATTTCAATGTTGGTGGTTCCACCCAAGTCACTTCTAGTAGTTGATGTACATTTCTTCACTTCTTGTCTAGGCAATGAAACCATCTGAATGGGACTTCTTTTGTTGATCCTCGCAAGGGAATCTTTGCAGGTTTAGTTTTTCTCCTTACCTATCTATTGTGGTTGCATCGGGTTGTGGAAAGACCTCACATTGATGGAGTGTGTAAAGGAGCATGGTGTCTTAACATAGAGAATTATCAGGTGTTTAGTTTGAAATCAACTCCCGCTAAGTTTATCCACATGCTACTCTATAATTCATAGTTGGATATTGGACATGTGTTCAATAACACCTCAAACAACACACGCTTCAATACTATCTCTATTTGGCAACATCCCATGTGTAGGTGATTCCTCCACCTAACATTGGTGCTAGCATGATCTCCATGAGTAATTGATATCGTGGGCAACCCATAAGACAATGTTTTAGCAAATCTCATTAGTGTATCACAATAGTCGTTTCTTGTACCTAGGTTAAGCATGAGTGCATAGGTTTAATCATATGTTGATGTTATGTTTTATTGATGGTCATGCCTACTTAACCTACAACAATAGTATATCTAATTGGTTCTTGTTTGATGGATCAAAGTAGGTTACCACCCTTTTTTTTTCGTTTTTTCTTTTTCAAACTACACCATAGTTTCCATTACCAATCCAAAAAGCATATACAAGACATATAATGATACAATGTAGTGGCGGGTAAGATATCCCCCATTATGTCATAATTAACACCAACGTCCACCTATGGAGGAAACAACCATTGGAGGGTACATATTGCCAATCCATTTTGTCATTTCTCTCCACAAAAACTAACAAATCCTTTCATTTGCCTTTAAAGGATTGTTGTTTCATAAAAATCATATCTTCATTACCTATGAAGGAGTCATATTGACCTTTTAAAATTGAGATAAGCATCAACCAAATTTCCTTCACACAATGAACAAGATTTTGTGTTATTTGCTGAAACACATTTTTGCATTGATCTATCCAAATATTCCATAGAACCACCGATGATATCGTAGCCCATATTGTGGCATCCACATTCAACCGATTTGAGCTTGAGTATGGTATGTCCTTAACTTGCCTTCCCCTAGTTTGAAGGGTAAATAATATCTTTTCCCTTTCATAATTATGCTTAGGTCCATATGCAACATCAATGAGGCGCAACATACGTTTCCAAACAGAACATGTGGCTATATAGTTCCATCAGACATGTTGCATTGATCCACAAAAAGAGCAAGTTTTGGTTCCCTCTTCCCTATGCATCCATTCCAAGACTGGAAGTGCATAGTGGACACATAACCATCTAAATGATGATTTTGCGAGGAATCTGTAGAGCCCACAACCATTTCCAAAATGCCAATATTGAATGCATAGGACTATTATTATTTAACCATACCTTAGCTGCAACCGGCATATCTGGATTCCTCCTTCGTTGGAATTCCCTACCTAATTTTACCAAGTAGTCAAAGAAAGAAACCATCTTACCATTAGCATCTCTCCACCACCATTCCACCGGATCCCACTCTAACTCCAATAAGGGCTTACAATCACAAACCCAAATATCCCAGAAAGGGTTTACTTTTTCAGGATGGGGATCAATAATACATACTTTCCCTGTTTTTGCAACCACCCTAATAGGATTCCACTCCACTAATTTGAGAAGGTCATCCTCCATAGAGACCCATTGCAATTTTCCCTCCAAAACTATTATATATGCTAAGAAGGATTCATTAGATATATAAGCTCTTGCTCCAATCAAGACATTAAAAGAAGAGAATACCCCGTACCATGCATGGTTTGAATTAAACGAAGAAGGCAAAATCCTATTAGAAACATTACTTATCGCTTGGAGCATTAAAAGAAGTAGGTTACCACCCTTGTTGGTGCAACAAGTAAGATAAGGTATCAACCACTCTCGAGCATATCGGTAGAATGAATTAACTAGTTCACACAATGAACCATCTCTCCCTAATCTCGCTCTCACATGGAATTAAGAGTAATAAAGAATGCATTAACCAATAAGATTAACCTACGTTATCACATTTAATTAATCGATTATCACAAATGTAGGATCAACCAAAGCAAGCAAACACAAATCGTGAATCATTGATTGAGGATGGTAGCTGAAGGATCATGATAAATGTCCAACAAGGGGTATATGGGGTTCCTTCATCACCGGAATATAAATCCTTACACTAGACAAGTGTAGATGGTGCCTTTGTCCACAGCGGTAGATGTATGTGGATAAATTATGTAAACCCTTGACCATGTATATTGTCCTTTGGTGGTAGATGGTTGTATATAGGCCTATGGTGAACCGAGCTAGAGAGACAACTCTTGTACTTTGTATTGTACCTACTATCATGAATAATGAAGCTTACATATTTGGCATAGTGTAGTGATTCTTAATGGCCTTCCATCTTTTAGTGTTGTGTATAGCTTGTGTGATCTTGACCATTGTTTGATATTACTTCCTATAGTATTCTTGTAGCATCTTGAGTGCTCAAAGAGTTGGCTTCCCAAAATCCAACAATCTTGTCTGACAAAGACATCTAGACGAAGCGGGTGTGGTTTCAGAATATGGAACTCTTGGAGAGTGTCCTAGTATTGTTGAGTTATTTGTCTAGTTTGTCAATAGTTTCCAAAGTGGCCAGCCCTTCCTTGAGACTTATATAGTTGGGGGCATTTTAATGTAAAACTGTTTGAAAAATGGTATGATGCATTCATTATATCTACTTTATTACTCAAGTTATGCTTGATCTTGAGACAAAGTTCATGGAGATATAAAAATGATGAGAATGTTCAAGTTGACTTATTTTGTGCTATTGTGTATATAAATTCACCTCATATCTAAGTTTCATCTTCTTTCAATACAACAAGTTACAGGTATTCTTCCACATGGGAAAATGCCCATTTTATTTAATGCATCGACATGTTTGGTTGTGGGAATTTTGTTTCTTGTGCTTGTAAACAGGAAATTGATACTTATTATCACATTTAATTATTGTTTCAAAGCCTTGAAACCATGATTCATTGCTAATAACTAGCTTTGAAAACAAGAATGTGATACCAAATACTAATGTTGTTTTTGACATGTCTCGTTCAAATAATTGTTTTCTATGTTTTGGGTTGGCGGGCTATGTTTCTTTATCTCTCTATGTTAGGTTGTCCATAGCAAAGTAGATCACCAACATTAACCTAAATAAATAATATATAGTTGTTTGATGTTTTAACTAAAACTTCAATTCACAGACTTCATAGGTTATAAGGATATTGACTTTGTTTTACATGTTTTTGACACATACGTATTCTGAAAGTTTGACATTATGACATTACTAAACATCCACATTTTGTTTTCTGTGTTTATCAAACTTATTTGTTGAATAGATATTTCTCAAAATATAGCAATTTTATTAGAATGATTTAGGGGGAATCACTAAGAAAAACTTTCAAACATCACACAATTATAATGGAAAAATGGTTTAAGATGATCATCTCTCATTGCATCCTATAATATCATCCAAGAATGACCTTGAACAATATCAAACACTAGCATTCAACAAGCAATTCTCTTAATTGTTTGTAATTTGTATTGTACAACATGACTATTTGCAATTCATTAATTCAAAAACTATAAGATTATAAAATAATGGCATTGACATAGTTTCAATGTATTGTTTATTTATGGAAAGAATAAAACAATATAGGTGCTCTAGTCCATTTTCATGGTTTTGGGCCTTGGCAATTTAATGATGTCTACTATAGTAAAGTTAAGCTACATAAAGTTTACATAGAAAAGTTTTTAAAGCATGCAGATGTTCAATGACTAGTGCCGCTCAAGATGTGGATTAGGAGTTTTATTTTTTCCAAAAACAAAACTCCTTCCATTAGTTATAAAATTTTACAACTAAGAATGCTATTAATAAATCCCGGTAGGGATGTGATAGTTCTATCTTATATGGAGGCCCACTTACTCAAGAAAGGGAGAGGGCGACCATTGTTGGATGAACGCTAATCGTTGTCTTCCATCTCCATCGGATCCGCTCGTGATGCAATCGTATTAGCTCTTTAGCGTGGTTACAACGTCACTTCATATCGCCTACAAAAACATCGCTTGATGCATGGTTTGATTGGAGAAGACCCCCCTACAACATTGTTTCCAAAGAATCCATAGTGTTATTGGCTTGACCAATTCCAGCATGACTTGAGCTTTGGCATTGATGGGAGTTGATTAGATATTGTCGATGATGGAAAACAAGATCTTTTGTGCCTTTATCACCAACACCATCCCATCCTCCTAGTGTTCCTATTTGTCAATTGGGGCTTGCCATGATAACCAGCATACATCCCCCCACTTGATTGTGGCTTGCACATAGTATAATTGCAATAGTTGGCCAACCCCCTGCCATATTTGATGGGCATATGGGTAAGTCCTACAGAGCATGTCAGGTTTGATTCTTACCATTGCATTGGAGCATGCTACACAATTAGGAGAGCTAAGCATCCCACGTTTCCACACTCTAATCGGCAGTGACCTATGTGTTAATAGTCATTACCACGTGGTAATTCGCCTACATTGTTGTTGTTTCCATCATTGTTGCCAAAACTTGGTAATAATTGTATGGGGAACATGATATGTGTGCCATATCTTTAAAGTAGCCGGTTCTTTATCGGTTTGAGCAGCTAGGATGTGGCGACCCAATCTAATAATGAATTGGAAGAAGGGGATGGTTTTGCTTCCTTAGCCCGCATAAGGATTGCACCACGTCCATTGCAAAGGGTCCCAGGTGACCTTACTTAGCCATGTGTTTTCATGCGCGCATATATGCTATTCTGGTTCTACTTTGATCAAATCGGGACCCACAATCCACTTATAGCCTATATACGCGAGCATTCGAATTGTCATGTTCAATGTTGTTGGTTCCTCATTGTCTCGCAGCTCGTGGCCTTGGATCCTATATGGTGTTTCCCTACCTCTTAGAATCGAAGAACCATCTTTCTCGTTGCCTATCCACTTCTCCATTGCTGTCCTTGAACTAGCAACTTCCCTACGCAATAGAGAGTTCATAATTTTAGATCTCATAGTTCATCTACCCCAAATTTCATGGAGTATGTTGGCTTGATCTTGTAATGGTAGTGACATAAACCGCCTCCAACATTCTATACTCTTTGCCAAACCTTCTACAATGCTTCCCCATGACAACCCCTTACTTGATCCAATTAGTCCGAATTCATCTCGAATACATGGGTTCTACAAGGTGCTTTGATTGAGCCAACGTCTTATGTCACACCACACCTTCCACATGGATGCACTAAATCTATCCTCCAATTAGCATGAGAACCTTGGTTGGAGATACATGTTTAGAATTCATACCGTCTAAGGGGCCCAATTAGCCCCTATTTGTGGCTTAAAGTAAGTGAATCGTAGTTTTAGTAGCATTTTCCAACAGTCATCCCTTGGTTGGAGTCCCCACAACACAAATTTGGTGAGTAATGCTTTGGACTGTGAGAGGGGATCAATCAAACCCATCCCTCCTCACATGCCACGCCAAGGAGGATTAGAAATTTATATTTTCATTCCATATTCATGCAATGATTTCTAACATATATTTATTTATTGTGTATGTCATAGCATTAAATGAACATTTTAAAACTCTTTGTACAAGGAAAATAGGAGGGAACGTTGCAACTTTGTACCTCTCCTTGATCTTTTCTTCCAAGCCAGACAATTCATGTTAAAGAATTGCAAACTTTTAGTTGCTTTTCTTCTTCATACACTTACTACATTTTAGAAGTTTTAGGTCAATGCTCATGAAAGAGCCTATAATCACAAATATAATATAGAAATCACAATGAATCAAATTACAAAGGTATAATCAATAGAAAGCTACCATACTTGGAAAGCTTTGTACTCTAAATTGCGCATTCTATAATCTAATCTACCATGTTTTAGCAAAGATGAAAATCAATAAACATCTCCAAAAGCATTTGTGGACTTATGTGAAAATGTATTTACTCTCTTATATCTTACTAATTCATAGGGAATCTTTGCCTTGTAATGAATATTTTTAATGTTAAGTGTTTTGTTTATTATTCACACTCCTCTTAGATGCAATGGTTTACACCTTTTATTATTTTCTCTATGCTTTGATCTGCCCTTGTATGAATCCCTCATCACATAAACATGAAAGTATTTTTGACTCTTCATCACCAAAGGATATGAGCCATGGGCCAAGTGTCAAAATTTCCACTTTTTTTAGTAAATTTTATTGACATAAACTGCTAGGTTGGAATGATGATAATCATTTTCATGGAAGGCGCATGTGTGCCAAGTGCCAAAATTTCCACCTTTTCTAGTCAATTTTATTGACATAAAATGCTAGTTTGGAAAGATGATAATCATTTTCATCGAAGGCACATGTGTACGTATCACAATGATTCTCAAGCATAAGAACATTAAGTATAGAGAAAAATATACACCACATTTTTATCTCTGAATCACCAAAGGATCTAAGCCATGGGCCATGCGCCATGTGCCAAAACTTTCACCTTTGTTAGAAACTTTGCATGGCATAAAAAGGTGATATGCAAAGATGATAATCATTTTGATGAAAGGCACATGTGTACATATCATAGTTTTTAACTACAATTAAAATGATTCTCAAGAATATGATTGTTAAGCATAGTGAAAAATATACACTTCACATTTTCTTCTATCAAAGAACCATGATGCAATGACAAATTTATACTTGCAATTACGTAGGGATATAATCTTGATTCATCACGTTCACTCGTGGAAAGTTTGGATATTGGATAGGTATAGACACCAATGTGTCGTCCATTGATTGACCCTTAACTAGTCAAGTTCCTAAAAGTATATAATAATTAATGTATTTGCAGATAAAACTTTCGATCCAAAATTCTCCATTCTTTTCCAAACGAAGGCGTGTTGAACCCACTTTTTTCTTTGATTTCACATCAACGAAGGAGGAAACAACCAACACGTAAAGAACAAGAACCATATGTTTAAAATAAAAGTCTTGCGAGCTGGCCTTAGTAAGGGTAAGTTTGTCTCCTTGGGAAACATGTGAACTAGGAAAGGTGAATTGACAAAAACATCGAAGGATGAGGATAACCAAAATATGACATTGATGTTGACACGAAGGATGGCATAATGTGATGGTGCAAACATGTTGGAATTACCCATGTGGACAATAATATTGAATGTGGAAGGATATAACTGTAGGCGTAAAGTGGCTTTGATGTTGGAACTCGGAAGGTCTTTCTAAATTCTTACATTAACAATAAACGTTAAAGCCATGGAACAAGGGGGACAAAAGGCAAAGTACAAAGGACAACATGTGGAGTGTGAGGCTTGAGGGAAGAAAGTGGAAAAAGAAGAAGACGAGGGTAGAAGCAGGTGAGATAGTTAATGCGTTAAAACATATTGTAACTAGGAACATCACTTTTGTTATAATTTGTCATCCAAATCTATAAGTTCCCACCATGATACCATCTTCTGCACTCCTTCCATCTATGTTTCCGTGCTGGTAGCTAGATCAAACCCTTTTCATAGTTTACCATATGGATGGAGTGGATATGTGCATTTAAAAGTTACATTATTTATACTCATTCATCTAACAACACCCCTCCCCCCCAAAAAAAGAAAAGCTTCTCAAGGCTAGATTCCATAGCTTTGACCTCACTCCGTATGCTCTAATGTACTTTTTGCATGTAGTATTGAAGGTCATAATTCCTTTAACTCGAATCACATCTTCCTCATTATGTCCTGCTTACCTCTTGCTCTTCCTTTCATTTCCTTTGTCCTCTAATTGGTCCATGGTAATCACACAACAAACGAATAAGCAATTGAGACAACATATTCGCCAAAATATATTTGATAATTGAAAGCATCTCCTTTAAAACAAGTATGCATCAAGGCCTTGTGCAATTTATTGTGTGAATGACACATGGGTAAGCTAAACATAGAGTCAAGATAATTCAAGCATAGTGTTTAACTTTTATGTTTGTATCCGTTTTCATGGCATTCTAACATGTTAAAGCACTTCAAACATTATGATCTCCAGCATAATGCCCATACTAGGCGTTTTATGATCTTTCTTATTGTCCACCAATGGGGTACGTTTAATGTATACCTTGACAATGACTAGAGCATAAAGCAACAAATGTAAGTACCAAGTGGAGGGAATGGATACAAACTATATGGATAAGTGAGCACAACTACCATGAACCAAGCCTAAAAACATATTTGTTGGTGTTTGTGAATGTAGATGTCATGATGGTCTATGTTTCTCAAAGTTTGTTGAGTAAATTCAATCATTTCAAGTTAAAAATTACTGGATGGATGTTGAGATCGTGATCAAGCATTTAATGTATATTGAGAAGGTAATGCCATATCTCCATCCTTTGAATGCCTTTCCATTAGACAAAACTGCACCAAATACTTCGGTCGTGCTTCGAATGTTGTGGTTGATTGTCTTAAATCAATAATCAAGATTCTTTTTGTTACGTGCATAACCATAATTGATCATGAGATATATTTTATATATGTTTCCGTAATCTTATGATGAGTACATGCGGGTTAATTTTGAAAGAAATTTGGGCATGAATTCAATTACAAAGCTATTGTGCGAGATAACTATTATGTATGTTATCACTTTACCACTTCATATGGAGTAGTCAAGTGTGTGAACAAACTAAGGCCAAGGGTTTTTGCGGCCAAGGCTAGCTACCTTCTTATTGAGGGAGGTGTGGCTTATGTTGGGATTATGTGAGTGTGGATATGACTCTTGTTAACTAAGCAAGTGTGATCCTCACGGAAACCAAGGTACAACTTGTATCAACACTTACTTGATGGTATGGGACATTGAGGAGGCTTAGGTTCATCTCACGCCGTCGGTAAGGGGTGATTGGGTGGTTTGTCACACCTCTTTCCTTTCTTTGGTCTATAAATATTGATGTTTTCTTTCAATATTTAGTTTGACTCTTACACCTCTAGTGCATTGGATGGCGACTATGGAGCAACACCAACCTAGCATATCCCCATATTGGTCTTGAGTGCCTCCCTTCCAAAATTTAGGCATAAATTTCTAATCAAATCATACCATTACAAAAAATGTGTTGGTGAGGCCAACACCTTAAAATGTTGCAAATAGAAAGAATGATTGAAGATGAAGCAAACGAATGAAAGTGATGGTGCGACCTAGGCTGCAACTATGGTAATTGAGGCTTTGTGTTGTAATCTTGAAGTACTTAGTTCCCTAATAGAAATTTTCTTAAAAGGTTGGAGGATCTAGTCAAAGAAAATGATAGCCTCGAAGAAATAGTTTATCATAGATGCACTTTTTCATTGAAACAATGGAATTGCTTCTTCTAATTTTATGTTTTTATTATGGCATATATTTGCTATTCAAATAGGCCCATAGTTATGTGACTCAAAGAATGTAGCCCATCATGGGAAGAAGCTATGCATGACCTCAGTAAGACCTCCCCACAAGAGAAAGACATTGTGCCATCGTGAGGTTCAACAAAAATATATTCTTGTCGTGTAGTAGTTAAAATCCCAACAAATGAGCATCCTCAATATAAAAACTAAAAAAGTTTATGTGGCATGATAAGGAATCATCCATTAAGTCAATATCATTACTTTTACCTTTTTGGGGCCGTATGGAAATACCTTATATATAATGTTGGAATCATAAAATATCCTAAAAAAAGTGAGTCCCCTCCATGTTGATTGCATGTTAGATCCTCGTAATGTCATGTAAATCAGGTAGAGTTTGTATCATTGAAGAGTATGATCCCAATAATTATAGTTTAAGCATGACATGCAAATTATATATGGGACCCAATTGCGGACATGTAATCACTTAGTCACCCTCTTTGGTTACAAAATCTGAAATATTTGTTAGTTATCTTAATGGTGCAAGTCAAAATATAGTATTTACACATAACTTAAGTCTTATCAATAAAGCATAGTGTGCAAATTATGCATGAAAAGTCGATTGTATTGTTTCAAGGTGATGCACAATTGTAATAAGAGTGTTTATGGCACCAGAAGATGACTACAAAATGATGAATGTATTGGTATAAGTGGTGTAAAGTTGATAACTAACATTGAGCCTTGTTAATGGTTAACGTAAAATAATCAATGATCAAATAATCATGAATGTTTAAGTCCAATAACTCGTGAAAATTTAATGGAGATCAATGGTTTGCCAATTTGGATACTTAATAACAAATTCAAATTCATACCCTAGTGCTGTGGTCGTGCTTAAGTTGTAGATTTTATGATTAATTGGTTATTAGGGAAACCATTTTCAACATATTTATACTTAAGACTCACACATATATTCTCAACGCTTTGTTTGATCTTCAAGGTTACCTTTACATCCCATACTCACACATACACTATATTAAGGTTCGTTTCATTATTCATAAGCATTCGTCACTGAGTCTCTAGTCTTTGATACATCAACATGCCATGTTATCTAATGGCCATGCACAACATGTAACGTGCAAAGATTTCCATTCGCAAGGCTTTTACACATTGATGACAATAGCTACACACACAAAAACGAAAGAAACATATGACGTGTACGATCCCACCCATAGAACAAGAATCGAGAGGTGAGGAAAAAAACTCCATGAATCCACGATATTGTCAAACCAAGTGGATGCTCAAGAAGTGGCACCGCATGGGTTACTGGTCGATACGAGGACCAATTGTAAGCAACCCCAAAGAGAACTAGTGGCGCCGACTATGTGATCTTCGAGAACATACATACATACATAGCTTCCAAAGTGTGTTCCAATGATCGAAGCCGTGTCGATGTGTAAGCCGAGTGCCTTTTTTCAAAGGGAGAGAGAGAGAGAGAGAGAGAGAGAGAGAGAGAGAGAGAGAGAGAGAGAGAGAGAGTGACATTTGACATGATCATTCACCAACAAAAAGCTCAGAAAAACACACACACACACAACACAACAACAAAAGTACAAACATTAATTGGATTTGATATAATTCCTAATATAATATCATATAATACAATTCTTTATTTTATAAAGTTTTGAGGTATATATATATACTGTATACATATATATAAAGGCCCCACCCTCCTCAACCCCCATTTTACACACACTCTCACATAGCAAATTGCCCACAACCTCCACCTAGGACTTCATCATCAAATCTGCACATTCTATCACATCTTTTTGACATGATTCCTCCATCCAATCTGCTGATTATTTGTCTCCGTTAATGACTCAATCCCTCATACGATGATTCAATCAGGCCCATTATGAGTCCATCATTACATTACCAATTCCTGCCAGATGGATCGAGCTTAAACCTGGATTGGATTGAACGAGCATAAAGGATTTCCATCCTTTCGATCTGTGGATTAGCGCCAATGAAGCGGGAACCGTCGATGGATGAATTCGGCACTAGCCGTTTACATATGGCCGGGCGAGAGTATATAGTGGACAACTACAGGGAGGCTGAAGAGTATAATAATAATAATAATAATAATAATAATAATAGGCCAGGATTAGGGTTAAATGAAGGGGAGCAGTCAAATAGAAATGTGGATGATGATCATCCAGAAGCTACGATAAGCAGCTGCATAATTAGGAGTGATAGTGAGGAGAGTGAGCATGACATGGAGATAAAGAGGAATAAGGAATATAAATGTGGCGGCGGGGGCCGTAGTAGTAGTAGTCGAGGGGGGGGAGGTACGAGGGCTCCGGCCGCCACCGCCGGTCCGATGATAAAGCACCCAGTGTATCGAGGCATACGGCAGAGGCGGTGGGGGAAGTGGGTGTCGGAGATACGGGAGCCGAGGAAGAAGCGGCGGATATGGCTGGGCAGCTTCTCGACCGCCGAGATGGCGGCCCGCGCATATGATGTCGGTGCCGTGAGTGTGAAGGGCTCGGGCGCCGCGCTCAATTTCCCGGACATTGCGCACACGCTGCCCCGCCCCCTCACGCTCTCCCCACGCGACATCCAGACGGCCGCGGCCGCGGCCGCTGCGGCCTTCGCCACATCGTGTGGCCACCACCGGTCAAAGCCGGCCCCGGCCCCGGCCACATTAGAAACCCCCACACCATTGCCACGGCCCGACCACGGTACCACGAAGAATGCCCCTCATACCGACAACGACAACAACAACAAGCACACGCTCTATTCCGCCGAATCTTCGCCCATTGCCCCCCCTCCCCATGGACCCATTGGAGACACCATCAAGCTGGAGCCCCATGATGATGACAATCATTACAGCTGCATGATTACCACGGATCATGGAGATCATTACGACATCATTAGCGCGCCCGTCGCACCTAATTATGTCACGCTGTGCGGCGGCGAGATTAACGATTGCGAGATCGAATGGAATGTCTCACTCTGGGATCATGAAGAGCTTTAATTCACGTTGTCATGAATCTGATGACCCCCAACATTGTAATTAAATTGTTTTTCTGAGGGGTATCCGAGTCGTAAATCTATGAATTTAGCCAGATGAAACATTTCCATTCGTGTGTTCAAGAGTCAAAACCCCGTGGGTGGCTCAATGTCCGGACACACCGTGTCCGTCCGGACAAAACCCCATCCATATATGTGATGATTACGAGAGAGCGTTATTTGAAACAACATGGAGTGTGGTGGGGTGCTCAATTGTCTCATCCTAGCAATAGTGAATGTTATGAAGATCGAGGGGTATTTCGGCAAATTTTTTAAAACCCGAATGTTACCGGTGACCACACAACGACCAACTTATGTATGTGCTAATGCGGATAATTATTGCAGGTCATCAATACCCATGTAAATGTGCCAAGGGTGGGGCTTAATGTCCCCTAGTACTTGGAACTCATAGGTTATTTAGTGTGAGCTTAATTAGGTCTAGCAATTTGTTGTCTGAATTGCTCCTACCAATCTCTCGTTTTACTCAATTAGTTCCTCGTGGAATACCGATGTATAACTATTTAAATTTTAAAATATTTGATGTGTTATGGCTCGTTCTCTCAATCTTTGCATAGTTTGGTTGCTTGTTTCACACACTTTTTATGTAGGAATATAGGTAATGACAATCCTAACATGATCACGATGATTTTGTTCCCTAGTATGTGTCAATCTAGATACACATGGATGGGTATTATTGAAACACATTGTATTGGAGTTGGTTTAATTGCCTAGAAATTGGCTTTGATTAAAGCATGTAATTGCTACCATGGCACTAAAGTTTTGTTACTTCTAGAGCGGAAGGCTGGAGCATTTCTTGAAAATTGGTAGTGCATCCAAGTGTAAGCTTTAGATACTTGATTTGGTTTAGCCATGTCTAACTTGAAACCTTAATGTGTTATGAACTTGGCTACAAATTGATCCAATAAGAAATGTCTCGTAAAAAACTAGCTGGTTTCTCGAATTTACCTTTGCCTCATAAACTCTATATTAATCATATTCCAGTATATACTTAGGGTTTTAAAGGAGATATTTATGTACTCAAAAGTCGTTATAGATGCAATGCTTTTTAGGTGCTTGGGGAGGGGGGTAAGTCAAACATTTTTGTTAAGTAAAAGGTTATGGTTTCACTGATTTACCTTTGTCTCGCCCATTCTATATTATACTCAAAAGCAAAAATTATGCAATTATATACCTAAAGCAAAAATTTATGTATTCAAAAGTCTTTATAGAAGCAATGTCACTAATTTACCTTTGTCTTGTTTTGTCTTGTCTATATTAATCATATTCAACTACATACTTAGGGCCCTAAAGTAAAAATTTATGTACACAAAAATCTTTATAGAAGTGGTGCTTTGTATGTATAAGAATGGATGTTTTGCTTGCGGAGGAGCGAGTTATACATTATTGTTCAATGAAAAGTCTATATTAATCACGCTAGTCTATATGTTTAGGGTATTAAAGCAAAACTTAAGTCTTTAGAGAGTTGAAAGTTTTTCGTTCAAATAATTTGCCGTTAATCTTGTAAAGTGTATACTAATAATGTCTAATTATATACTTACAGTTTTAAAGCAAACATTTATATACTCAAAAGTCTTTATAGATGTGGTGCTTTCTACGTTTTACAAGCAAATGTTATGCTTGTGGGATGAGTTGAGATTTCCAAATGTGACGAGTTAGTGTAAAATTCTCTACTGAAATTGAAAAAAATCATAGTTCATAACTTCCAGGGCGTACTTTAGTTTCCCTTCCAAAATGAATGGATGATTTTGTTATAATTCCCAACACACAAGTTGTTTTTCCCAAGAAGATCTCGGTTTCATGGAAAACCTTGCTCTTGATTTTGCGAACCTAAAATTCCTCTACTTGGTATAATTTTTGGCTTATATATTTTGATATTTCAAAATTCTCATCTAGAAGCTGCCTTCAATTCTATGGGTTTAGAAAGGAGTTTTGAGTGAGCCCTCGTAATAGTAAGGAATAACATTGATAAAGCGGATTTTGCGAGGGCCATGTTCACGAGTCACGACTAACATTATTCTAGTTATGTGGAATCTTTAAATTTCATATTTCAAAGAGAACAAAGACATTCAACGTTTGGGTCCCACGGTACTTAGAGACAAGGTGCACATTTTGAGCAAGGATCTAGCAGTGATTAAATGATGGTGACACGTGCTGGCCCATGATAGAGATAGATCCATCATGAAGACCATATATGATGTCGTGACCAGCCTTTATGCCCAAAGACATGGCTTTTTGGTTTTGCCTCAACTTATTTTTCCATTTGCTTCAGGAAAGTGAAATGACAGAGAGTGTGAGAATACGAAGTGTCTTTTAATCTAGACATGTAATTCAAACTTTATCCTTCGAGCATTAAAGTTTAATGGTGTCCTTGACCTTTCCTCTCCTTGTCATAAGTATTATAATATTCACTTTTATACTCAATTGATATGTGCGGATACATGCTATACGCAATAGAACTTGTCACAATTCCTAAGTATAGGCCTTCCTAAAACCTTTTTAGCCAACTTTTTTCAAGCTCCCCTCGTGTAGTTGGAACCAAACCCTATGAGTTGTTGGACTCTAAGCTACTTTGCAGTTTCGAACATTGTATGCTTATCTCACCTTTGGTATCTTCACTTTCTAATCCTCCCCCCCCCCCCCCCCCCCCCCCAAGTTTCCAGATTTTAAATGTAATTCTCCTCCATTATAAGCAAGTCATTTCAAGAATTTTGTTGTTGTGATTCGTAGATGCATTAAATTTTACCAAAAAAATACTCATCTCGTGCGTTGGCAGATCATGCAGATGTTAAAGAGCCTTGTCTTATCCTTCACCTAATAAGAGTTTGTTCTTACACACATTAGGCAACATTCATTGTTTATTGACAAATATGTCGAAAGCGGAATGTACTATGGTCAATGGTAACATTGTCATTGTTTTTAAATTTTGTATAGAATATTCTCCTACATCATCAATGCTAGAGTGCAAAATTCCCTACATGGTCCAAGCCCCCGATGGTATAGAATGTTCGTGAGCATGCACACATTGAAAGACCTCACTTGTATTATGTAAGCATAAAAAATATGAAGGTGCTCAAAAGTAATCCTAATATTATATTGTATTATTTACTTACACCAAAGAGTGTATGGGCCAGGTACATCAAATTGTATAATTGCTACCGATATGTAGAATGGGGATTATTAATCAAATTCTATTAAATGGATTCAGACATTTAAAGAGTGTATGGGCTAGGTTTGTGATACAATCAAATTGTATAATTGCGACCGATATGTAGAATGGGGATTATTAAGCAAAATCTATAAAATGGATTTAGAGATTAAATGGATTCATGAAAGGATGGAGATAGGTTATGCGAATTATGAAAAGATAGATGATGGGGTTAAGGTAGATATGTAGGTTGAGAGCAAATGGAGGACAATGTGATTAATATGGATGGTGATAAATTATTAAGGAATAAATCAAGATTTTTGAAAAACACAATAAATTATTTTGAGTTCAAGATGTTGCTAGGCATACCTTCAACAATCATTTAAAATCTTTCACAATCAACTTTTTACCGTTGAATAGTATTCATAAAGAGCTAATTAGACTATGCTCGATTAGGGGTACTCTTTTTGTACTAGGATTGTGATATTTGATAAGCTTTTATAAAGTGAAGAAAGTGATGGTAAAGTGCTTGGGGGAGAAGGGGGAGGAGGTAATCATAGCCATTGCTTTCACATTTAGCTAAATTGTTGTGAGGTTCATTGAGCGTGAAAGTAAAGTAGAGAACCATAGGCTTTTCTTTTCCTTTCGTACTTTTCATATAATTAGAAACTAGAATTGCATGTTGAGTTAGATTTTTGAATTCATGTGCAACTCTCTTGCGTCTAATTCTGTTGGCTAGATGGTTTAGTTGTAGTAAAAAACATCATAGAGTCAATAGTTTCCAAGTTTGAAACATGGATTCATAGTAAAATGCAAGAAAGAATTGCTTGAGTGCTTGGACATAGAACTCCCTCTATTGATACATGTCTATATATATTATTACTTCGAGTCGAAATGTATATATGTATACATTTCGCTACCAAAGAAGACAAAGAACAAAAGTAGCACAAAATTGTGTTTCAATTAATTTTATCCTTTTTTCTCTAACATACAAATTACAATATTGTTTCTCCCCCCTCTAATAATAATGGTATATTAGATTGTATTGTTTAATGTCATGTTGCTTCTTGCTTGCATTGCGTAGTCTTCTTTAGGTTTAGTAAGAGTTAACATTCTATTAATAAGATCATTTTAGATTTTCCATCATTTTTTATTTATTTATGTTGATCATTATGGAGCAACAATAATCAAGTAGTATGATTGTCCAAAGTTCTTGCTGAAATGGGGTAATTCTCCTATGGTGGGCAGATCATCATCAGGGCCTCAATGGAACTACCAAGCACCCCGATGGCTGTTTCCGGTTTCCAACAACGTCTAGGTGCTATAAATCTCAAATTATTAGGTTATTGGAGTTGTTTGGATACGTTTGTTGAAAATGAGGTGGGGACTATGTCCACTTTGGTGGGAAGGCCAGAGTGAGGGCTGGTGAGAGGAACTTTGGGTGTTCTATGATGTAATTTTGTTTGCTAACTAATGCGTAGTAGTGTTTTTTTGGAAAAAAAAGAAGTAGTATGATTGTCAATTAGAAGTGATAATGAGAAAAGAGATATCATAATTTTCTCCACATTAAAACCTCAATAGTGTGACTGCCAATTAGAAGTGTTAATGAGATGGAAGGAGTTTTTTTGGGGGAAAAAAAAGAAGTGTTATTAATGAGAAAAGAGTTATCATAATTTTCTTCATATTAAAACCTCAATATAGTCCTTTGGTGAATCTCTCTTCCATAATAGGCCCTTTAGTGAGGAGAATTGTATCATTTGCGAAAATCGTTATCATAATTTTCTTCATATTAAAACCTCAATATAGTCCTTTGGTGAATCTCTCTTCCATAGTAGGCCCTTTAGTGAGGAGAATTGTATCATTTGCGAAAATCATATGTTAAATAAAATCAAACAATGAAATATATGTAAACAAAATGAATCTTTTAAGTTTTTAGAAATGTGTCGTGTACTTATTTGATTAGTATGGTATGATGGAGGCACAATATAATTGTGTCGAATCAATCTATGCAATCAAAGCCCTCACCTTGATATTGGCCACAATTATGCCTCATTGCCAATGTGACAATCATCTACTCCATCACTAGTTAAAGAGCAGATTAGTAGGTGCAACTGTCAGTCACCCTTAAGCTACTACGACTCATTTAAACACTCAAGATGAACCCTCTATCAGCTATCTCATGAGTCACCACACTCAGTTAATTACTTAAGCACTTAATAAACTTAAATAGATTAAGTAAGTAAGAGATGCACTTCAAGACAAATACACTTCCATGAATTAAGGAGTTCAAACTAAAATAAAATATTAGTGTGAACTAATACTTTAGTTGAAAGAAAGGGAGGCTCAAGTCTATAATGAGAAGAAAAACATTTGAGAGAAACTAACTCATTAGCTTTTATCCTCTTTAGGTGCATATTCCTTTTCCCCTTTTCAAGGGTGACTCATGATATCTTGCATGAGCTTGGTAACCATAAATTTGTTCATGTTGGCTATTAACCCACAGGCCGCAATGGTGGTGAATATAGAATGAAATATTGCAGTATTCCAACTTGGTGAAGAATGAGTAATAGAATTTGCAATTGGAGTGGCTACTACAACGAAGGAAGGCCTTCATCAACTTACAAAATATACACCTCAAGAAAACTAGTTTCATAAGGGCACAATCATCCTCATGTTCCAGACCAAGTTGGAAAAGTATGCCTTTGATTGGTGGACTCAAATTGTTATACTCCAGACTAGACATTCCAACTCAAAACACTGAATGAGCATATTGAGCCAAAGCCTCCAACAACTAAATCCTCAAGTGCATTCTCTCAACTAGTATGGATAGGTAAGTCTAAGTATGTACCTAAAGTTGTACACTAGGTGTGTGAGATTTTATGGATAATTCTAATTATACAACATAACCATTTCCCCTTGAGCTAGATGTGTTAGATTTGATTTTTTTTATCAATTCCATCTTGCTCTTCATTGTTAGGCTCAATTTTGGTCTATCTCAACCTCTGGCGCCTCTCTTTAGCAAATGGGCTCTTTGACATATTTATGTTAGGAAAGAGTGCCGCAACAATAATTGACAACCAAGCACAATGGAAATAGAATCAATTTTCTTTTCTTTTAATTACCATTAATAAATATGGTAACATTCAAATACAAAATCTCCCTAGATCATCAAGGGGCACATTAATTTAACAAATTACTTTCAAGAGAACACCAGTTGGCTACCACTTACCAATGTCAACACAAGCTTCTCTCTTGGCAAACACTTTGTCATCTTGTCAGAACCATTCTAATCAGTATGAGCCTTCTCAGTGTCAATGTGCTTTTCTTCAATCACATCCCAAATCCAATGGTATCTCACATAAATGTGTTTAGACCTAGAATGGAAAGTAGAGTTCTTGCATAAATGTATAACACACTATCATAATGTAGATTGTGGATTTTCTATATCAAGCCCAACTCATGTACAAACTTCTTCAACCACAACACCTCTTTACAAGCTTCTATTGCAATAATGTACTTGCCACTATCGTGGATTATGTTTGATATTTATTTTTTGAAGTCTTGAATACCAAGAGACAACTCCCCCGACAAAGATCATCAAATACCTAGATGTGGACTTCCTATGTTCAATATTACCAACCATGTCTACATTTGTGTACCCATCTAACACATTTTGGTTATCACCAAATTTTAGATAAACTCTATAAGTGTCTCTCAAATATTGTAGAATCCATTTAATTACTTCCCAATTATTTGTACCAAGATTAGAGAGAAACCAACTTACACTGACTAGATGATTATCTCCATCTTGAGCCTGTAAACCCATTTGTTTCTCAACGCTCTCTTGCCCTTAGGAGGCTTTAAACTATTTATCTTGAAAAGACTTCATCTCATATCTCATGGCTTCAAACTATTTATATTTCTAATCATGTGTCATAGCTTCTCTGAAACTCTTTGGTTCTTCCCCACTATGGTCTCTATCTTGTTGACCTTTTGATCACTTCCTCTTGTAGTAGAACTTGAGAAGTATCATCAATTTGTATAGGTGGAATTTGATCATCATCAACAACATCATTATACTCATCCTAGATGTCTACATTATGGCCTTGAATTGTTAATGACGGAACTCAACCTATGTTGATTGGAATATTAGGATGGAAATTGGGTACCTCACTTGGCTCTAGATCCTATAATGGTTGATCTTCAAGGAATACAATGTCTTGACTTCTGATACCTTTCTTAGTCATGGAGTTACACAACCTACAACCAAACTCTTTATGAACATATCTAAGAAAATACTTGGTCAACTCTTGTCATGTAACTTGAATATTTTATCTTTAAAATGTGAACATGGACGTTGTACCCAGACATTGTCCAATGCTTGTATGAGACATATTTTCCTATCCAAAATCTCCCTGGAACATCATCTTCAAAAGGAACTGACAGAGAAAGGCTAATAAGGTTAGTTGCAATCCTCATTACTTCACCACAAAAGGGTTTATGAAATTTAGAGTGTGGTAGCATACACTTCATTTGATCACAACTTCTTCTTCTTTTCCAAAAAAAAGAATATCCTTCCATTAGATAAGAAAACCAAATTTGCTACAACATACAAAGTATGTGGAAAGAAAGCCAAGATACTTCCTAAACCCCTCTTGTAAAATTCAATGGGCAACCATAGATCCTTCCCTAAAGAGGCTAAGGAGATGGATCTATATACATCCCAACTTACAACGGAGAACAACCAACAAAAGGGGGGAAACTGCTAGATCATCTTACAATCTACTCATCGAAAAACTGGAATACAACTTCAAAGCTTCTGAAAAGAAATTTGTAATAACAATGTAGAATCCATGTGTAGCAATACTATCATATTTGTCATTTGATCACAACTTGTTTTATGTCTTTATTCTTTCAACCACACTATTGTGCTACGATGGTTTTGGAACACTCCTCTCAACCCTGATACCATGAATATGACAATACTACTCAACTGAAACCCCAAATCTACTAGAATGTACTTAAACTTCCATCCAATTTCTATTTCAACACTTCCATGAAAACCCATAAAGAACTTTGAGAGAAATAATTAATATATGTAGGGAAATACAATGCACTGCCAACAATTCTATCTTTCATATAACACAAACCAACATATGCCAATTCTAAAGGATAGGATTTTCTTTCTGAGGTTAAATATTGAAAAGTAACTTTGTGTTTTTTTATTAGCCAAACACTCAACACAAGTCTCTAAGTGCATACATGTCGCCTCATGGAGTATATTCTTCCTTTTTGATGTACGTGTTGAAGTCTCTTGTGCCATAACTCAATGGAGGCATCCTTGTTAATTACAATTACCTCTCTATTTGATAACATAACATGCATAAGGTACAAAGAATTTTGCTTCTAACACTTTGCAACATTAGAGAGGCTTTGGTGAATTTCCTTCTTATTATGCATCATTCCCTTTTATTTACTAAACCAAAAGCTTAAAGCAACTACCTAAGCCTCAAGCATTGGGAGAGAGAGAGAGAGAGAGAGAGAGAGAGAGAGAGAGAGAGAGAGGCCCAAGTCTAAGGAATTCATCAAGTTCTATACCTCTTTACAAGTTGGGTGCACTTTCACAAATGTGGGGAATCGAGGTCTTTTCTTAAGTTCTACCAATTCTACTCCTCATAATACATGTCAATACCAATGTTCGAACCAATGAAAGCATTGACACATTACAAGTACTTGGAGACTAGTGTGACGCTACATATTTGTTTTGGCAAATTCTCCAAACCAACATTGATCATGGTATAGGAAGGCAAATCAACACAATTCACCATCTCCCAACATATGCGGCATTGACTTTGATTTATACAAAGCTGCCAAGAAGTCACGTGAAAGCAAAAATACACTTGTTCTATGGTACATGCAATATTTCGAACCAATTTGTTATATATATATATATATATATATATATATATAAATAAGTAATTTGTAACCCTTCGAATCCACGATCAATTGTGCATGGAAAAAGACCGAATTCGGGGAAATACATCCGGAGATGGCCCCAAGATTCTGAACACTTCATATAGCTATTAATGATGCCACACAATGCATGCCAGATAAACACCATTATGTTCAAAACCTTAAGATGGAAACATGCGCTACCTCGATCGAATATACTTTGGACTCCTCATTCCATATATCAAGCATCAATGCTGATCATGGAATCCTTTCTGATTGAAGAATCATCTAAAACCATTGCTATTTCCTGAAAGTAGTCTAATGAATTGGATTAGATGTCGTCCAACAATGGCATCGATGGATTGGATTGAATCCAGTGAACCTTACTTTCCAGGAAAGGTTTCATGCAGATAAGAGAATAATAAGCAAGCAATCAGAGACCACCAATAAACCCTTGGAACGCTCATAGGAATGACTTCATGGAGAGAAGGTAAATCCTGGCAAAAACCATTGGGCATATGTAATAATGGACTGCATATAGAACAAATGTACATAGCCTCTAAAATCACCGTTCATCTAAATATGTGTACACAAACAAGGGCTGCTAAAGCTCTTGACAGTAAATTTATTAACAAATCATCATTGTACAGACTATCTATAAACCCCCGACAGCCCCCTACCATAATCCAAAAGAGGACAACTGAAAGCACATGCATTGGTCATAAACCAGCAAAAAACATATCAAATACAGCAAACAAGAACAACTTGTTAGAAGATAGAAAAACACTACTAGAAGCATCACTTTTCCGCATATGGATTAGCACATGAATCATCGATAAAGCCCAAGAATCTCGATACGGGCAAGTTATGAACAGAAATCATGAATACTTCCTAAAGGATACGGAAACCAAATAACCAATAAGCATGCATACATGCAACAATTTTCATTATTTCATGATCAAGCAAATATTCGCGTACATTATACAAAATAATACCTTTTAACATTCATAACACATAGCAATGAATCATGACATTATACGCAACATCTGAACATCCATACAAGAAAATAATTATACCAAAACATCCATAAACAATTTGGGTATACACATGGATCCTTGATAGTTTTCCACAAGAAGGTTCATAATTAGTGCATGTCACTTTGACATCATCGCCAATCAATAACTGATCTGTACAAGATTATACGACACTCAAAACATTGGGTTCAAACACTCAAAAGAGATTTTACTATCGTAAAGAGAAGTAGCATAATTTACATTGCATGAACTACCCTCAATTTAGATAAATTATATATAACTAAGGGCTATAGAGCTTCTATTGTACCGGTAGTAGGGTTATTAGAATTGGGGGATGTAGGACTAGGTTTGTCCCATGATTTTGTGGTTGATGTTACTCTGTGGAGGCGACACCTAAATGAGCCAACATGTGTCGTGGGTGCACATAAGCATTGTCGTTTACTACTACTATTACCATCACCCGTACTAGTCCCCTTTACACCGGTAGAAACTACCACAACATTCTCCTTCACATCTGTAGATAATGAAGTTGGTGTAGACACTAGAGGTGACCTTGGTGATGAAGCCCACCAAGAAGACCTAGGTGACGAGACGTCCGGTGGAGACGAAGGAGACCTTGGAGAGGAAAGCCTAGGAGAAGAAACCCTTGGGAATAGGGCATTCTGCGAGAAGGTTCTTGACGTGGTAATTACTTTTGTCGTCGATACCCTTGGTGATGATATATCGTCTTCACTCAGAACACTTCTGCTATAGAACGAATCCATTACCGTACACTACATTCAACAATATGAAAAAACATTCAGATTGGAAACCTTGATGAAGGAAGTGTGAGTTTCAATTGCCATGTATAGTAGAGTAAGATCTTTGATATAACATTTTGAATTTCAATTACCATGCATTATACAGTAACACCTTGGATATAACATTATGAAATTCAACTGCCATATACTATAGAGTAAGATCTTATAACATTGATAACAATTTGTTGGGAGGATTGAAAAGACACAACTTTCAGTAATCTTTGCATTTAAATTTTCAATAAAAACCAAAAGAAAAACATAAATTTTGTGAAATAACCCATCCCCTCCAACAGATACAAGGAAACAGTAAAATATAAATTCTCTACATAGAAAACCAGGGTAATAATAAACATGATATATCATGACCTTGTTTTGGTTTTATTGAAACAAACTAATGAGTTTCATGACAATTTTCGAAATGTAACCCCACATATAAATGTACATAATCTTAATTATCGTATTCCTTGAAAGCATGGTACATAAAAATGCATATAATCTTAAAATAAACTCCTCCACAGGAAAATGAAACCCTATATAAATCTGCATAATTTCTGAAACCAACCCCTTGGAGAGCTCAATGAAACCCTACATAGAAGATGAATATAATCCTAAGAACCAATTCCATGAAAATCCTACCAACCAATTCCTAGCAATATACCCATGCTGTGTGATTCGTCCAGAACACAGGCTTAGATTGAATAGAATACCAGTGGCTCCAAGGTACAATGAAACCCTACATAGGGCTGGACAGTTTCTTAAACCAATCCCTCAAAAGCACGATAAAAACTCTTCATAATGAATTATGCATACAACCCTAATCAAAATTTACTTGAAAAATACATGCAGCAAAGATGATATAAACAAGGAATTCTTTGACATAAGCTTAGATTGAACGGAACACATAAAGAGGAAATTATATGCGTGTATACATCATTAAACTACAGGAAAGGGCAGTTGTAGGAGAAAACAGAGCCCAACCAAAAAGAATTGGAAGACAGAATCGAAGAAAAACAATTAGAAAAAGCACACAAAAGAGACAAATCGGAAGTCCACAGAATGGAAAGAAAAAACAATCAAAAAATCACAAAAAAACAGACACCACCCCAAAATGGGATAAATTTAAGACAACAAATTAAACACAACCTCATACGATTAAGCATTAAAGAGAAACCCCAATAAAGAACAAACCACACGAAGCATCAGGCCACCCCAAGAGAAGATAAATTGAAGAGAACCGATTAAAAATCTACACGATTAAGCATTCAAAGAGAAACCCATTACCAGAGAACCACAAGATCAAAAGCAGATACTAACCGAAATCAAGCTTTCCAGAGAGAGAGAGAGAGAGAGAGGACAAGAACAGCAAAGCAAGCAAAAATTCGTTCTCTCTTTGTCTCTTCTGTGATTCTTTCTATAAATAAACTTTTTATTTTATTTTAATTATTATATACCAAATGGGTATTTTTCATTAATAGTATTTTTGGCTTGAGAAAGAAGATGAGGTGTCATCACTACCAAGAGCTCCACCATGCAAAACCTTTTTTGTTGGCTAGGTATGGATCATGCTCTACTGTGCTGTACTTCATTGGCCAATCTCTCTCTCATTTCGGTACGGGCCGGAGACAATGATCATCGGACATCGAGTAATGATCTCGTCCTTTGGACCATGCTTCCGAACCTACAATGGCATTGGACCGTGCTCGTGGAGCTTCCAGTTATGATGCCATTGGACCATGTCCACACCAATCACAAGCTTCCATGCCCAATGCGATAAAAATGTCCATGGGTGCTGAACCTCACGGTTGTAGTTCAGCAAATTGGATACTCTTGTTGTTTTGGTCATGCCGATGACTTACAATTGTTGGTCCTGCTACATGAGAACTAATGATGTTCTTCAATGTATGTTGATCTTGGACATATACTACTAATGATCGTATTCATGCAATTGTGAGCTTCCACACACAATGAGATAATGTCATGTTGGGTAGGTTTGTGTTGTCAAGTTTTTCTTCACAAGATAATGTCATGGTAGAGTAGTAGATCGTGTTACTTGTTGTTAGACATTATATCGTGTGCTTATTCCATGGTAACAATACTCGTGCTTATGGACAATATCACCAAGCAATGTGATATCTTTGAATACAAATGTTTATATTATTCTCAAGTGGCCACATAAAGGAAGGTTTCAATTCTCATGGCATGACTAGCTCAACATACACGTCGTATTATGGTATTCAGGAATCTTTGTAATCATCTTCACATTAGTATATTTGCAATTTCTTCAAGGTACCTTTAACATAATGCATGTGATGTCTATGGGAGAAAATCATTGTGGTGACCATTCAACTTTGCCATAAGAGAGGGCCCATTTACAAGAAAACAAATTGTTGGCGGCGTTCAAACTCAATCTAGTGGAACATCCATATGAAGATTTATGTTCGCATTAGCTATTCAAACAAAAGAGAATCTCCCCAATAGAACAATAAGATCAATAGCTCTTGTTTACAGTGTGTTGTTGGTTCTCAATTGCAATGAAGCTTGACCATTTCTTGACTTGTGATTGCAAATTTTCATTGATGTGCATAATTATGGAATGAAGGTGCTCCTATTGTGTGGGTGTGGGTTTCTCATGCTTTATGGCAGTCAATTGGCACATGACCCAGCAACTTCAAAGTTGGTACATCCTAGCGAGTTTTACACATGTATGCAAGAAGTAACTATACAACCATTCTAACCAGTGATTCTCCAAAAAAACATGTGAGGGGGGACAGACGTTCAATTGAGAATACCCCTTGAATGTAGGTACACATGCACACAAAAAAGAAAACTTTAGAAGTGTGAGAACAAAATATTGCTTTCTAGATACTTACTAGCTCGATCAGTGTACTCCCCCTCATCACTATGAAAAGAGCTTATTCACACTTATCCTCACTCAAATTCTATTTCATAATCATGCGTCCAATTCTAGGATTCTCATGTATTAGAGCAGGTCGTGATAGTTGGCAATGGAATGTAAATCACAACTCATGTATGAGAGAGAGTCAACACCAGCACTAAGGAATGAATATTTCATTTAAAAGATGAATGAAAAGAATATTATCTCTTAAGGAACAAGCTGTAGATACAGATGTCGTTATCGATATCAAACACATTTAAGTTGTCATTGCACTTTGAATAGTTGAAATACTTCTTCCAACGATTATTTTGCCGAATGTGAGCAAATCATACCGTTGGCATGCCTCGAGCGAAGTTAGAGACTTTGAGCTTCTTATGGATCTCCATGCCCCAAGCCCTTCGTATGTGACATACTATTCCCAAACATTTCGTTTCCATATGTTCAACACAGTACATATTTTTGTTTTTGTGATATATCCAAACCCTTTCCTCAAACACTGTAGAGCTCTCTCCAACTCATCACATTTGGCTTAACACCAGTCTCTTCAGATCCTTTTTATTCACCTGAATTCCATTTATTTTTTTAAATCAAGTATTGTAAATAGCGAAAACACCAACAAAATACCCACAACTTTGCAAAAAATGCCAAATTATACAAACCACAAAGAGAGATGCTTGTAGAGTTTTGAGAACTGAAGGTATTCTAGTAAAATATTGAAAATGATACGAGGTGTTTTTGTGTTTTTACTGAATTCTTTCGTGAGGTAAATACCTTTCCCATAGCATTCCTAGGCATCTCTTCCCAGATGATCAACTTGCTTGGAATCTGTGGAAGTATGAAAATATTTAATCCAATGGGAATCAGAACAAAATGAATAATTCTCACCAAAAATAATCCGTTGTAAAGATGCAACCCCTTTTAATGTATTAGATATTCTTGCCCTGTCTTGTAACAGCATGTTTAATGAAATGCTCCCTTTACATGATGGTTAGAACTTTTTCCCCTATGACGAAAAAGCGCACATATATGTGCACACCTTGTAATGTGCCAATCTTTCTTTTGCCCATCCTTGAAGTTGAGGCAAAGTGAATGGAGCATCATCATCATTGCCAGTTAGTCCAGATTTGGATTCATGAGATAGCACGATCACAGCACCAATTGCTTCACCGTAATATTGGTCTGGTAATCCCAGAACAGCGCATTCAGCAATACAAGGGTGCTGTTTTCCATTCACACAAAACAAACATTGTTTGTTCACAATGCATAAGTTTCATCACCTAGAAATACATCACATACACAGACTTCTAAAATATTCCAGCCAATCAATTTTGTGAAGTATATAAGCATGATGGTGGTGTCGTAATGTTTGTGCTTTGCAACATTAAGGTTGTGGGATCAAGTCTTGGGCAATGAGTTTGATGTTTCATTCATAAAATTTATTACAGCAATGCAACATGTTTTCTCATCAATACCCATGAAAAGGAAAGAGTAACCTAACCACCTTTCATTTTTTTTATGATTAAGATCTTAACAGTATCTAGAGTCTATCCATGAGAATACCTCAATCAATACAGCTTCTATTTCAAGGGCAGACACTTTGAAACCCCCAACCTTCAAGATATCGACACTACTTCCTGTCGGGAAAAGAAACCAATAAATAAGAAGATAAATATGCCGGAAGCACCTTCATGACATTAACCTTAGCAACTCTAGTCTTACACCCTCTACTAAATGCACATATTTAATTTTAATTAATATTAGATGAATAGAAATCAATATGATTACTTCATGCCTTACTTCCTAGAATGATGTAATATCCATCCTTATCGATGGTAACTGAATCTCCTGTCTTGAAATACCCATCTTCCGTAAAAGAATCCTTTGTTGCCTGCAAGAGAAAAAACAAAGATCATAAACATTTCTGCTCACATTTGCCTACTATTTCTGTCTTTCCTTTTATTTTCTTTCATTATGTATATTGATGCTTTGACAGATAGCAACAATATGTATGTAACTGAAATTCCTTAAAAAATATTGAAAAACAAAAACAATGAATGAAAAAAAAAATACCTCTGGCCTTTGCCAGTATTCCTTGAACATAGATGGACTCTTCACATACAATTCCCCAACACCTGGTTCAGCTGGATCATCTTCCATTATTTTTACCTGGAAGTTTTCTTATACTTGTTAAAGTTAGGACATTGGGTATTTAAACGTCAAAATACCAACACACCCTTAACTTATTGAAATACCCCCAAAACCAAATCAAAATATTCCTATTCTCATTCTAAAGATACCCCCAACATTCTAAAGGGGTGCTTTGATTGTTCTTGTTTTTTCTACTATAGATGGTCATTCTGGTGAATCTTGAAAACTTAGGGCTACTCTGGTAAAATATCCGAAAAAGGATTAGGAGTTTTTTTATGGTCTTCCCTGGAATCTTTTGCATGCTCAGCACAAATACATGGGATCCTCTATCATTTCATACCTGGACTCCTGGTAGAGGCTTGCCTACAGTCCCGGCTCTTCTCTCCCCACTGCAAGGGTTTGATAATGCCATCACAAACTGCAAAGACATAACAGAAAATTTAGCTGTTACAAAACATTCAGCAAAATAGAACTGACCTAAATCTAAATTGCAGTCTACAAAATAGGATAACATGCCTATTCTATGCATCATTACATTATCAACCATATCTTCTTATTCTCACAAGAATCGGATATTTTTTCAGCTATA
Source organism: Azolla caroliniana (assembly GCF_043228905.1). Lineage (NCBI taxonomy): Eukaryota > Viridiplantae > Streptophyta > Polypodiopsida > Salviniales > Salviniaceae > Azolla > Azolla caroliniana. The sequence continues at coordinate 1,029,386 of NW_028230445.1, forward strand.
AGGATTCTCACCTCAGTCATACCATATCTTTCCAGTAGCCTATGTCCTGTTAACTCTTCCCATTCTTTCATGACTGGCATTGGAAGGGCAGATGATCCACTCATCTGCATTAAACATGTACACTTTATTTCCCTCGAAATATGAACTTCTGAAAAAAACCACCGACCATATGTCTCTAATGTAAACAGCTGTGACAAGTGATCGATATAGTAACTATAGCATATAAAGGCTTATAAGGAAGAATTACAATGCCATGTGCATCCAAGCAACAAAACAGCTTCTCTCTTGTTGCTCCGTTAGATGTGTCTAAAGCAATGAATTGTGTGTCTAATGTTATATTTATTGTGTAAGAATACAATTTGAGAACATTATATAAATAGTTAATCAACACGTCTTTCCTATTAAAATGGCCTTTAAAATTCACTCTCCATATAGTCCAGGGGTTTTAAAATGATCATATTCCCTAAAAAACAGCAATGATACAAGAAATTGTGTACTCAAAAGCAAGACATATCACAGACCATTGCTAAAAGAAATGGCCTACTCAAAAGCAAGACATATCACAGACCATTGCTAAAAGAAATGGCCTACTCAAAAGCAAGACATATATCACAGAACATTGCTAAAAGAAATGGCCTATTAAAAGCAAGACATAGATCACAGAACATTGCTAAAAGAAATGTTCTACTCAAAAGTAAGACATATATCACAGAAAAAAAAAATCACAAACCATCAGACGCAACTGTCGAGCAGCTGGGGCAGCGACTTTCTGTGAATCTTCATCCATGCTCTTATAACCTTGAAGCAAATAAGCATACATTGTTGGAACCTGGTTGCAGCCAAAACAGTTCAAAATATGTGGATATTAGAAAGAATATAATCCAGTACTCTACTCTAAGATTAAAAATATTAGGAAATATCTTGCAAACCAGGTCTTTGTTTTCAATGTGATTATTTTACCTACCCCTGTGAACACAGTTATGGCATTTGCATCTTTACTGCCTTTTAATGGATAAGATTCACTCCATCGTTTCCATACTCCTTTTACACTGAACTTTGGCAAAAACTCAACCTTGAAAATACACATATCTTCAGTCAGACCACGTCAATCACTTCCAAACATGTATATGCATACAAAATGATACCTATGCAAAAACAATCACCATTTACACTACTTCTCTTCATGAAGGAAATGTTTGAGAAGTGGTCAATCCTGTGATGATCTGACAAAATGTGCGCAAATGATACCTATGCAAAAACAATCACCATTGACACTACTTCTCTTCATGAAGGAAATGTTTGAGAAGTGGTCAATCCTGTGATGATCTGACAAAATGTGCGCAAATGATACCTATGCAAAAACAATCACCATTGACACTACTTCTCTTCATGAAGGAAATGTCCGAGAAGTGGTCAATCCTGTGATGATCTAACAAAATGTGCGCATTGCAGGAATGCCCACTTGATGATCTTTGCATTTGAATCATTAAACACTTAAAACATACAAATGATAACTGAAGAATATACAGAAGATATAGCTTGTTCTTACCATGGCACCCACATATAGTGGTGCAAGAAGACTATTGAATAATCCATGGACATCTATAGCAATGTTAATTCTATCAACGTAAGCAAACACGTTTTTACAATCCAAGATCTGCTTCTACATATTTTTTCAAGAGCATCTATTGAATTGTTGTCCAAAAGGATACGATGCAGTGGTAAAGTATGAAGAAATCGATCACTAGTTGTATATTCCCAAGCTTGACTCAACATTTTCACCTGTAAATTGAATCCCAAAAAATAAAGCTAAAAAGGAAACAAAGTTTTGCTACCAAGAGAATGGGAAGGGGTTAATGAAGAAAAATAGAAAAACCCACAAAAAATGGTTATCATGATCCTCTACATTATACCAATGGTCCAATGTCAACATAGAAATCCTTGGGATTTACCTGAGCACTCATGCTAGAATGAGTATGAACAGCACCTTTTGGCTTCCCAGTGGTTCCACTTGTATAAATGATCAAACCAGAGCTCTCACCTATTGTATCAACATATAGAAAATCACAAATAACATATAGAAATTTATCGAGTTAAAGATGACGTGGGCTTCACCTTCAATGGAAGACAGACTAACAATTTGATCCACAACATGGTGGTATGATTCGTGTGCCTCTTTTTCAGGATCATTTTGTACTTCTGGAAGAAGAAAAAACTTGCAAGCAGCTTTTTGAGAGACAAGCTCTAATCGTGCTTGAAAATCCGTAGTGCTAAGTACTATCGAAACTTCCTAAAACCCATAAACTCTCAGGCATCTTCAACCATTTCAAGAGACACATAATAGAGAATTTACAGATTTACCACTGAAATATCAAAATTCACCAAAAAAACACTTTGACATTTGTAAAATGACCAAATCACCATTCCATTTTCCACAAAGTTAGTTAATAAGAGTGGAAGAAAAGCAGCAATAGGGATTTACCGAATCAGTAAGCACATGTAAGAGCTCAGCTTCAGGATGGCTTATGGCAAGGGGAACTGCAATGCCATGACACAACCATATTGCCCACAATCCAGCAACAAATTCACCACATGGTTTTGCTATTATCCCAATTCTTGGTTCCTTTTTACAATAAATAAATGAATAAATATGCATAATTCTATACATCAATTAATTTAAACAAATGTAGGATGCTGACATGTTCTAAAAATTTGCACATACTTGTAGTTTTTGAGTAGATATGATGGATTTGAGATCGATCGCAATGGATAAAGCAGACCTTAAGAGATGTTCATATGTATATGAAGTTCCTTCTGAAGTAATAGCTAAAGTATCCTTCACATTGGGGCCGAGTCCAATAGCCGCTTTAATCACATCCATAATTATAAATCTAACCCATACACGGACGACCAACTCGTTATAAAGATCTATGCCTTTGTTATTTTTATATTATGAATTAAGATTAGAAACTTAGAAGATTCATACGTTCATTCATTGTCTAGAAACTTGGACAATTCATTTATTGTAGTCTTTGAGTAGATATGATGAGTTTGGGCTCGATTGCAATGGATAAAGGAGACCTCAAGAGATGTTCATATGTATATGAAGTTCCTTCTGAAGTGATAGCTAAAGTGTCTTTCACATTGGGGACGAATTCAATAGCTGCTTTAATCACAAACATAATTATATATCTAACCATACATGGACGAGCAACTCGTTACAAAGATCTACGCCTTTATGATTTTTATAGTATGAAGTAAGGTTTGAAACTTAAGACGATTCATTCATTCATTATCTAGATGAGTATCCTCTCCCATTAACTAAAACTTAAGCCAGAACTTTGAGCAAACGATGTGTAAATAACGTTAATTTAGGCCCTGTTAATGCGCAAATGAGAGAGAGATTATGGGTTATATCGTGTTTTCGTAGTCTGATTATCAATCCATAGTTAGAAGGCGAGGCGGAGGGGCTTTGTGGAAGAGATTTAAAATGGCGCGCCCTCAAAAACAAATCCAATAGTTCAATCGCCCAAAAACATATCTAAGGGGAAAACAGATCAAAAACAGGGAAAAACACAGAGAGAGAGAGAGAGAGAGAGACCTGAGTGTTTTGTTTTCCTTCTGAGTTTTTTTTTGATGTCTTTTCTTTCTTCTGAATAAGCTTCTCTAATATTAGTTTTTGTGTTGAGATGGGATTAGAAGACACAAAATAGAAGAGCAAAAAAGGAATGAATGCTATCTCTCTCTCTCTCTCTCTCTCTCTCTACACTACTTATTTTTTGTACAATACTGCAACTCTTTTAGCTTTAAGTTCTATTTTTATTTTATTTTTGATGATTGAGTAAATACCCCATTTTTGTTGTAAACCAATTGTCTTGTGGGCCAAATTTTGGCCTTAGAAGGCGTAAATATTTCTCTCTCTCTCTCTCTCTCTCTCTCTCTCTCTCTCTCTCTCTCTCTCTCTCTCAAGTCAAGTGGAGTGAGTTCAATCCTCATGACTAAAGACGAGGGCGAGGCGAAACGAGACGAGACGGGACACGATGATGATGCCTGGAAAAATGTGAGACGAGATGTCAGAGATATGTTTGCCTTGTAGCATAGCATGTCTATTGTCGATGCATCATTCCCCTCCCCCCCCCCCCCCCCCACAATTGATCTATCTCGAGCCCAACCCTCGTGACTCCATGTCCACCCCAACCTGGACGAGACAAGTCGATGCCTAACATGTCAATTGGGCAAACTGTGGCTTTGAACTATGACAAGGTTTTCCTTAGATATCTGACAGGTTCATGCTATATATCATGAGCCAATATGTCATTGATACATCTTGTCTCGTCTCTCTATTGAACCCCCCCCCCCCCCCCCTAGATTCGTCTCTAATGAGAACATCGTTTCCAAGAAAAATGTGTAGATCCATCTCCAATGAGAACATTGTTTCTAAATAATAAAAATGTGTCAGCTTTTACGTATGGGCAACTATCTTGCTTTCATTTATGACTCGTTTCTTTTTCCGCTTCTCTTTTTCGTGCGTATGTTCTACGTGGCTACCTGCACATATTTATATACATACATGTATGTGTGGTGGTCATGTGTAAGAACATGAATGTATGAGTGTTAGTAGTTGTTTGGAAGAAACTTTTTATACATCACTTGTATATCTTATGTATCTTTTTTATCACCTCAATTTGACTTGATTTATTAGTGTACCAATTTGTGGTACAATACATGCCTCATGCACCATGGTAAAGGACAACTACTTCCATTATAGAGAATATATGCACCATTTTTTCTCCTTTTAGCATTATAGATATTGGTAGGGTAAAACCTCAAACTAAGGTTATTTTTTAAAATGAAAAAATATACAAAATTGCAGTGCTCAAAGGAGAGATGGATTTCTCCAAATTGGAGACAATCATAAGATATTGTATTGAAGAGAATTTGATCAAACAAAATTTGGAGACTAGAAATATGTATTATACTTAAAACTCGAGAAAGAAAAAGAAAAGAGAGCGAAGTAAGTTTTCTGGCTACTCAGCCATCGTGCCCTTCCAACCGGGGAATGGAGCAACAAATTTGGACTGGACCCAACTTGCTACTTGTGTGGTGAAGCAACTAAATCATCTCAGCACTGCTTGTGGTCTTGCATACACGCATAGGAAATATGGAAGCGAAGTTTACGTATACTATCTCGTAACGAAGGTAATGGAGAGGTCTCATGGGTGGCAGCCCAATGGCTCACGACAGACTAGAAATCATTGTTTCCCCCATTCAACGAATCAGGCCCCTTCATGCAACTAGAGCGAGGAACTATAAGGATTATTGATTCTCCATCCTGGTCACAAACAAATTAAACAAAGCTAAAGTCATTGTGGACCATACTTGTAGGTCTAACAACATGGCAGATATGGAAGCACCGTTGGCGAAGGATCTTCCAAGGGAAGCCCATCCCGCAACAAAGGTAATCATGGAACTTTGGGATCACCTCATCACTTTCCTTCGTGGGTCATATGAATATATTCAAGGCGAACAAACTCAATATCCAGGGCATGGGCAACCTTCATTTTGAAATGGAGTGGAACCCCAATGCTTTGATTGCAAGGCGGCAATATACAATGGTGCAATCTCCCGCTGAAATGGCTCTTCCCACTGAGGACTCCCCCCATGTGACATCCCCCACCGTCCCTAGGCGGTAGAAGGATCCCTCTAGGCTTCATGTTTTTAGAGGTAATCAAAGCCAGGGAGCTCTATATGAGGCATGGCCCTTGTAAATATTATATCTCCAATATTTCTTCCTAACTAATGAGTAGCATATTTTTTTGGAAAAAAGAAAAGAAAAGAGAGCATGTGGATAATTAAAGGTGTAAAAAAATCAAAGAGACGTATGAAATATTGTTTCTTCTCTTTTTGAGGAAGCAAAGAGAGTTTAAACATAACGTTGTGTCTTAAAGAAAGCGAAGGCATTGTTGCCTTTGTACATTTTTTAGAGAAAATTTCAATGTTACTTTTGAAGTTTCCACAAATGATTGTTTGCACATTCATGAATTACTATATTAGGTTTATAATTGAATCTTAAAACATGAAATGGTGATGTTTGTGCTTTGCACCTTTGAGGTTATGGATTAATGTCTCAAGCAATGGGTTTGATGTCGGGTTACTAGTCATGATTTTAGTTTTGACATCATGCACACTAAAGATTTTCTCCTAAGGAAATGTCTACATTATGAAGGGATTGAAGGCAATGACAATGTAAAGATAATTTTAGGTTTCCAATTTGGAACATTTCGAAAGGAACAAGGAAAGGAAAGGTTTTAAAGACAAACACATAATCTATATGTTCTTTTTTGTCGCTTTAAAGTCAGTGAAATATGTTAAAGGTATTTGTTTGTAAACATTAAGTTGGTTGAAAGAAACAGATTACCAAAATATGGCTAAAGTGGTGATGAGTGATAAATGAAAGATTAGTTTCAACAAGATGGATGAACATGCACAATAATATATGATAAAGGACATAAGCGTATGATGAATGGGAAAAAAGATGATGGAATTAGGAAAGTTGGAACTCATCCACCTACCTATTGTGTAGAACACAAATCAATTTGATTATATTTTTTGGATTGCGAATTCTCAAATTGAAGAATTGTCTACTTCATTAAATTATCGATATAATCTGGTTTCCTTAGCTTGTTTAACACCAATCTACAATTAACTAGCATCTAATGTTATTGCGATGAGTAGTGAGATGTATTAAAATATTCAAAACCATGAGGTGATAAGTAGAATAATCACATGTGCGCCTATATGATAAAAATCCAATGTCATGTAGCCATTTTAAGATCAGGGCACAACCTCAAGTTGGTTGTAGAGAAAAAAATAATTCATGTGAAAGAGTGTTTACAAACACTTTTTTTGTTCAAAACAAATTATCCTTCCATTAGTTATAAAGAAAGGTCATAACGGTTACATCATACTAAGTATTTTTTCCCAAGCCCGTCTTGTGTAGACAACGGTTGAGGAAACAAATCTATGTACTCCAACATAGAGAAAACAATCCAACAATTACAATCTATTCCCTAGACACTTTGCAAGGTATCCATATCCATAGGCAACAACGAAAATAGCTCCATTCGGAAAAAAACCCTCTCAAGTCATAGTTATGAGCCATTCAATACTTCTTCAACCTATACATCTAGGATTTGAATGTGATCAACTACGTTTTTGGGTTTTTCAAGAGAACCACTTTCCACATTCATGGTTGTAAACTCAACAACTATGCTTCCTCTTTCCCCATCAACCATCTTACCGGATTACCACCAAATTCCTGTACATACAACAACAAATTAAGTCAAGTTTCCTCCTCTCCTCATGAGCTTATTCTTGTACAAACACTTTATATGGAGTAATGCTAAATAAAGTTCTCACTTGTTTATCTTTGGTCAAAAACTTTTCATAATCTTTTACATCACCTACATATCATATTTCATGTTTATATATCATTCGCCTACCAATTTGAATGTGTCTTGGTGTGTCATGTCTAAGTAAGTTCAAAAGGTTAATCAATTCAAGAATGTCTAGATCCCTACCTGTTTCCAAAATTGGTAAAGTGGTTAACATTGCCATGAGCATTGAGATTGCTCCTCTACATTCCTTAAATAAGCCCTTCTTCGGCTTCGAACTTCGCCTTCATGCTCTCACACGCCTCCCATACCAACGCCTCTAGGTCGTACTCCTCTGGTTGATTGCGCGTCGAGCTCTCTTCCGGCGGTAGTGTGTAGCCGCTCGCCGCCCTCTCTTCTCCGCCGCTCGCGGGCCACGTTGTTGCCAACCGCTCCCCATCGGGTTGCCGACATACCCACTCTAGTTTCGCGTATCTGTATGCCTCCAATAGAGCTCCCTCAAAGGACTCCCACAACTCGTGAGCTTCTTGAAGCTCCTTGACCTCTTTGTGCACCAATACAGCCGCCACTCGACAAAAATATTCTAGCCGCATCACTTCGTCCACGCCCCTCTTCGTCATCTCGGCATTGTATGCTTCCATGAACCTCGGGACATCGCCCCTGTTGAATCGGCCAACTCGATCGACCACCCTCTCGACGGCTTGTTGAGCTGCATCTTGCCTCGCCTTCTTCCGTCGGGCATCCATCACAATCTTCGCCATCATCTCCACAAAGTTGAAGTCTTCGTCTTCCATCTCCATCCTCCCTTGCCGCCTCTTCACGTCGGGTTCGCCAAAGATGTCGCGATATTCCGCAAGCACGTGTAGGATCCAAGGCAGGACTGCAAGGGTCTTGAACTAGGGAGTTGAGGAGAAGGAATAAGACACGAAACGAAAGCTTAGCTCAAGAGGAGAGGAGAATGAATATGACATGAAGATTGAACAAGAGACGGATGGAGGCAAAATACTCAACAAGTTATATTAAGAAAACACAAACGAATACATCCATGGCGGCATAGGCCAAAACCCAACGACTACAAGAAACCCTAACCGGATAAGTAAAGTAAAGAAGATGAATAAGGAAACCCTAAGTGAAACCCTAACCCTAAACCGAAATGGGAAGAAGAAGACGCTTAAAACTATGTGGTATACCTTTCAAACTAAAAAATAGTCAACCCCTTCACAAGTGACCCCTCACTCCCTTTTATAGTAGTAAAGGGTGAGCACATTACAAGAGGGAGTCAAAACCCCTTTCATTTAACGGGGAATATCTCCCTTGATCTTAAATCAGTGGGCCTTAACTCTCTCTCTCCTATCACATTCACTCTCAATGCCCACTACTCATTCTACTCTACAAAGTGCACATCACATTTATGCCTCTACGAACTTCGTGGTGCACCTTTAGCACCTTAGATTATTACCCTTCCCATTACATTTTGTTAACTTATTCTTATTACACAAATTTACAAGTGCATGTGCAATGTTGCACATCCCCATTTTATTTGTCCCTCTCGGTTTTCTCACCGTAGCCGGAAATCTTCACGACATTGCACATGTACTTGTAAAACCGAGAGGAGCCGCCCTTCTCCAACCAATATGATGGCCTCAAGGGTGGCTCCGATGGAGTTGAAAGACAACGAATAGCCTTCATCCAACAATGGTCGTCCTCTCCCTTTCTTGAGTCAGTGGGCATCCACATAAGATGGAACTTTTGCGTCCCTACAGGGATTTGTACATAATCGTCTCATTTGTAAAATTTTATAACTAATTGAAGGATTTTTTTGGGGGAAAAAAAAAGAAAAAAAAATAAAAACCCAAATGTTCATAAGTTTTCGTTATTTCCTTACAGACACTTGGTCCAACACCTCTCCATCCATCCATCATTCATTCATACATATTTGCATGTGTCAAATTCTATGTTCATAGATGTTATTACATAGAGAAAAATATCACAATTTAAGAGCTTAATAAGTCGATCAAATTTCAACTGCCTTCATGGAAAAAAAGTTGCAAACTCAAACTAAGAAGCTCACAAGAAGAAATTCCCCAATAATATACCTAAGCTTAGTAGTTACACATTAGTAACTATGTTTCTTAAATTAAATGATCAAATATTATTATGTTATCATACTTGTGTTTTTTATTTATTTAAAAGAGATATGCCTTGGTATTATAAAATCACAAGAAATATAAAAGTTGTGTTGGATAAATGAGTATACCAACCGACTCCATTGTGCTCACATCATAACTGATTTGATGTGTCTATACAAAAACTACACATATTTGTACACCATATCTCTAAGATTTTGATGGTCTACTTCTCCCAAACTGCAACTAACCACATAATGTATGAATAAGTAACAACTAGAATTCAACAATTATAACAGAAACATCATGAGTGGCGTTGTCAAATACTGATGTACATTCTAAATTACCTACATAAGAATAGATTAAATTGTCTTCCAAATAATATCATCCCTAAATTGCAAACTATCACTTACAAAAGGTTGAACCATATGTATATGAGGAGGAACTATGTGAAAGGCTTCCACTATATCCTCCTGTTGAGCGGCAAGCTCAACCGGAGCCAGATCGGCTGAATAAGCCGGAGCCGGTAAGCGAGATGGATCGGGCGAAACGGATCGGTATGACGGTGAGCAACCGAACCGGCAAGCAATGGAGGCCGGGTGCAATCCGTAACCAGCAGTCCAATCGGAAGCCTAGAATAGGATAGACTACTAGGTATCTATAGTCTTGTAGTAAGTGTCAGATGCTCGTGTGAGCATTGAAGTACATGGTACTTCTGTCAGTCCCAAGAGGACTTGTATAAATAGTGCTACTTAGCACAGTGTGTAAACACAAAGTCTTGATATAATTTTGAAATTGCGTTCTGCTCTCTCTCTCTCTCTCTCTCTCTCTCTCTATGTTGTTCTCTGTTTTACGCTTCCGCAAACACTTACGTTTACATGGTATCAGAGCGTGAGGGTTGAGAACCTCTACTGCAGACATTTACTCTTGAGAAGAAAACCCTAACAGGTCGAAAACAGACACAGTAGAAGACATGGATAGAGGCATGGCTACGTCACTCCCGGTGGAGAAGCTCGACAGGAGCAACTACGCATCCTGGTCTTACAAGATGCACCAGTACCTACTTGGACACGGGTACTGGAGTTATGTCGAAGGAGCGAATGATGCGGCGCCCGACTCGGCACACAAGGACTTCCCGGTATGGGAACAGGCGGCAAGCAGGGTGATGTACTACTTCGCATCCAGTGTCGGCGATCAGCTGCTCAGCCACATCCGTGACGCCAAGACACCGAAGGATGCTTGGGGGAACCTGAAAAAGGTTTTCGCCGCAAGCACAACTGCCCGGAAGCTGCAACTCAGACAGGAGTTGAGCAATGTTCGACAAAAGAACATGTCCGTGGAAAACTACACGGGCCGGATAAAGGAGATCTGCGACTCGCTCGCCTCTATCAATGTTACCGTAGAGGAAGACAAGATGGTGCAGGTATGCCTTGGAGGCCTAGCGTCCAAGTTCGGAGCGTTCCGGACTGCGGTGTGTACAAGGGAGAATACCCCCTCATTCTTCGACTTACAGTCGATGCTCCTTGTAGAGGAGAACCACGTCGGTGCATCAACCAGTGCATCCCCGGACAGTCGAATGTTGTACACGGGAACAGATCGGCTCCGTGGGCGTGGTGGAAGAGGTGGGTCGGCACGCAATGGAGGCGGCCGGCAAGAGCAGGAACGAAGGCACTATGAGTGTGCCGATAGCAGTTCCGGGACTTCCACAAGCAGGGGGAGTCAAGGCGGTGCCGGAGGCCGGCAAGACAAATCCGCTACGGAATGCTGGTATTGTGGCAAAAAAGGCCATAGGGAAAGCGAGTGCTGGAGAAAGCGTGCCGATTCGGACAAATCCGGATCCGGCAAGACCGGTAAGGATGGCCGGCAAAACTCGCACTACGCAAACGGATCAGGAGGATCCGGAACCGGAAAGGTCAGTAAGGGGCCAGCCTTGGTGATGAATCACAAGGCAAACTCAATGAAGAAGACCACTTCCAAAACGGAGGAAGTGTGGTATGTTGTTTCCGGCGCGTCGAACCACATGACGAGCCACAAAGAGTGGTTCTCCTTTCTGGAGAAACCGGATCAACCAGGAGTAGCCGAAACCGGAGACGACACTCCTCACCCAATCGTGCACGTCGGAGAAGTCCCTCTAAGCCACGTCGGACAGAAAGGGAAGCTGATGAACGTATTACACGTTCCGACAATCACGAAGAACCTGGTGTCCGTCGGTCAGATTGTCGACCAGGGGATGTAGGTGCGGTTTACGCACCTCGGGTGCTTCATTGAGGATGAAGGCGAAGTCATTGCGCAAGGGCGCAGAGACGGGAGGATGTTTATCCTCAACACCAATGACTTAGGCACCGCTCTGTTCGCGGAACGACAGAAGGTCGAGTCGGACATCGACCTGTGGCACAAGCTGATAGGCCACGTCAACTACCGGAGGCTTCAAGATCTGCAAACGAAACAAGTCGTTTTCGGTTTGCCGAAGTTCAGCGGCCGGAGAGCCGAAATTTGTGAAGCCTGCCAACTTGGGAAGCAACACCGGCTTCCATTCCCCACCGAACGGAACCGGAGCCGTAACAAGCTCGATCTCATCCATTCGGATGTGTGGGGACCGGCACAGCCTTGGCGGGAGCCGATACTTCGTCTCCTTCATCGACGACTATACTCAGCATACTTGGATCTACCTCATTGAGCGGAAGAGCGAAGTCTTCGACTGTTTCCGGAGCCTCCAGAAGATGGTGGAACAGGAATCAGAGAGGAAGATCAAATGCCTTCGGTCGAATGGCGGAAAGGAATATTTTTCCGGCCAATTCACTAGTTATCTGCAGCAGAAGGGAATTCGGCGAGAGTTCAGCTGCAGATACACACGGGAGCAAAACAGTGTGGCTGAAAGGAAGAACCGGACACTCGTCGAAGCGGCAAGGACAATGTTGGAGGAGAAGAGCATGCCCCAATTCTACTGGGCGGAGGCGGTCCGGACGGCCGTCTACACACAAAACCTCATTGGTAACAAGGTGTCAGCTCATGAGCTGTATTTCGGGCGCAAGCCAAACTTGAGACACCTTCGGATATTCGGTAGCATAGCGTATGTGCATGTGCCGGATCAGAAGCGGAGAAAGCTGGATGCAAAATCGGAAAAATGCATCCTAGTCGGGTATGCTGAACAGCAAAAGGGGTATAAGTGCTATAACCCCCGGACGAAGGAAGTCCGAGTTAGCCGGGATGTCGAGTTCGATGAATCGGCATCCTGGTACTCCATACCGACTCCGACTTCTGATCCCAACCCAATGTCGGAAGATCAGGCCAGTGAGCTTGAATCAGCCCTGGCAGAGGATGATGGAGCCGGGACTCAAGATGAGAGTCCGGAATCGTTACGGTTGAGTGGACCGAACGAGCGGCTGAGTCGGTTGGACCAATCAGATGTAGAGACGGCAAGTGGTGGAGACTCTGTCGTGCTCTCCCCGCGCAAGGAACCGAGGAAACGGTTCACGTGCAAAGAGAAGGGGAAGAGGAAGATGCCGGAATTCGAAACCGGCAACGATGAGTCGGATCGGTGCGTATCCGAATCCGGAAAGGAGAAAGGCGGATCTTTGGCAACGAAGACCGAACTGTCCAAGAAGGGCCTCAAATCAGGTGACGGTGCGTTGCGCAGATGAACCCACCAGAAGGATTCCGTAATACGGTACGGGTACAATGAATACATGGCGCATCATTATGCGTACATGACTAAGGTGACAGAAGTGTGCGAGCCGGAGAGCTACGCAGAAGCGGCAAAGGACGCAAATTGGCGTGCCGCTATGGACGAAGAAATGCGGGCACTCAATGCCAACGAAACTGTTGGGATTACGGTCCCTCCGGATGGGATGGTCAGATGTCCGGGGATCCGGATGACGAAGACCCTGGCTACGGAGCCGGATGATGAAGACCCGGTTACGGAGCCGGATGATGAAGACCCCGGCTACGGAGCCGGATGACGAAGACCCCGGCTACGGAGCCGGATGATGAAGACCCCGGCTACGGAGCCGGATGACGAATGTACCCGGAGAGAGATCCGGGTGCGGGGACATATTTGTGAATATGTTTGCCAAGGGCCCTTGAGGCTATATTTGTAAATAGCCCGAAAGTCATATGTGTATAAATATGACTTAGGGCAAACTGTTTTTTGCTGCTGCTGCATGTTGTTGCTTTTTTTCTGTTTTCCACTTAGAGAGAGTGAAGTGAGCAGCCGAGAGAGAGAGAGAGAGAGAGAGAGAAGAAGAGGTTGTTGCCTCTGTGTATTACCGCCGCCTGTGGCGAAGACAGTGAGCTCAAGGTTGTTGCCTTGTAGCTTCACCATTGTACATCTCTGTGTATAGTGATAGTTGGAGTCTGAGGACTCCCGTGGTTTTTCCCATTTAGGGTTTTCCACGTAAAACATCCTGTGTACTCTTCTCTCTATTGTCTTCGTGCAATTTGTATTTCCTGTCTTCTGTGAGTTGATCCTATTCCTCGGTTGTGGCCGAGCGCTGTGTTTAACAATTGGTATCAGAGCGAGGTCAACACAGAAAAATGGAAGGCGGCGGTAGTGGGCCTCCGGGCATGATGGTGTTGAACTCACAGAACTACGCCGACTGGAAGATAAAGATGGAAGACCTTCTCATCGTCCGAGACCTGTACGAACCGATCGACAATGCCGAGATACCCAAGGGGGTAATAGAGTCGGAGTGGAAGCTCCTGAACCGGAAAGCCGTAGCGACGATCCGGCAATATGTCGATGTAAGTGTTCTGCAACATGTGGCGAACGATACGAACGCCTATGAGATGTGGCAGAAGCTGTCCGGACTGTATGAGAGGAAGAATGCTCTGACCCGGACCTCCCTGATGAGGAAGATAGTGAATCTTAAGTACCGGGACGGCGAGAGCATGGTCGAACACGTCAGCACGTTCATGGGATTCGTGAACCAGCTTGCGGCGATCAATTTCCCGTTGGATGACGCAATGCAAACCATCATGCTGATGTGTACCCTCCCGGAGAGCTGGGAGAACTTGGTAGTTACTCTCAGCACCTCCTGTAAGGAAGAGAACTTGTCTTTACTAACGGTAAAGACAAGTATTCTAAATGAAGAAGCGCGTCGGAGAGATAAAGAACCGGCCTCCGACTCGAAGGCGCTGCTTACCGAATCGGAACGGGGAAGACAACGGAACCGGAGTCCGCAAAGACGGGAGAAGTCGGGGACACGGTCGCAGTCGAGGGGAAGACCTACATGCTTCTACTGTGGGAAGCCGGGGCACTTCCAGAAGAATTGTCGGCATTTCCGGAAAGACAACGGAACCGACGGTACCGATTCGAAGAAGTCACCGGAGCGAAACGGTGCATACCGGGGAGCCACGGACCGGAGAGGTCCGGATCGGCGAGGGCAGGACCGGAAAGGAACGACGGCACTCGCGGCAAGTGAAGAAGAGATAATGCTCATTACCGAAGAGAGGGAGCTGAACCTTGCCGGTGAAGAGATGACCTGGGTGGTCGATTCCGGAGCGTCGTTCCACCTGACCCCGGAGAAGAAATACTTCTCATCCTACACAGCCGGTGAGCACGGCTGTGTCCGGATGGGAAATGAAGGTACATGCCGGATTGCCGGCATAGGAGACGTGTGGCTGATGACATCAACCAGATGCAAGATGCTGCTGAAGGATGTTCGACACGTTCCGGAGGTTCGATTAAACCTGATTTCGGCCGGGAGGCTAGACGATGAAGGCTACACGGGTAGCATCCGGAACGGTGCCATGAAGTTCAGCAACACGTTCCGGAGGTTCGATTAAACCTGATTTCGGCCGGGAGGCTAGACGATGAAGGCTACACGGGTAGCATCCGGAACGGTGCCATGAAGTTCAGCAAAGGGAGCCTGATAGTGGCTCGGGCCCGGAAGGTCAACACACTGTACCTTATGAATGCCTGGTTGTGTCCGGAGGAGTTGAACGTGGCAGCCGACACTGCCGGTGAGCTGTGGCACAAGAGACTGTGCCACATGAGTGAGAAGGGGATGAAGAGGCTTGCAGAAGACAACCTTATTCCAGTGAAGCATGTGCACCTGGAGAAGTGCACCGATTGCCTGGCCGGTAAACAGAACCGAACCTCCTTCCACTCAAGGCCACCGACGAGACGTAGCGCACCATTGGAGTTGGTGCACACTAACGTGTGTCAAGTAGAAACGAAGTCACATGGCGGAGCCCAGTACTTCGTGACATTCATTGATGACCACAGCCGGAAGCTGTGGACGGCACCGTTGAAGACAAAGGACCAAGTGTTGTGCGTCTTCAAAGAACTCCACGCGAGAGTGGAAAGGGAATCCGGCAAGAAGCTGAAAGCGATACGAGCGGATAACGGAGGGGAATACCGGGGGCAGTTCGAGGAGTATTGTCGCTCGAAGGGAATCCGGCTCGAGTTTACTGTGCCGAAGACGCCGGAACTGAACGGGCTGGCCGAGAGGATGAACCGGACCATAATGGAGAGGGTCCGGAGTATGCTGGAGCATGCGAAATTACCCAAGGGGTTTTGGGCTGAGGCAATGTCGACGGCGACATACGTGATAAACAGATCACCCTCAGTACCTTTGGACGGAGACACGCCGCAGAGAGTGTGGACCGGTAGGGAAGTATCCTATCGGCATCTTAAAGTGTTCGGGTGTCTCGCATATGTGCATGTGGCAAAGGACCGGAGAGGAAAGCTAGATCCAAAGACCCGGCCATGCATATTCCTCGGCTACGGCGATGACGAGTTCGGCTACCGAGTATGGGACCCGGTCGACAAAAAGATATTCCGGAGTCGTGATATCATCTTCATGGAGGACAAGACACTCGCAGACTGGGAGTCGGAGAAGAAGATGAAGAGTTCCAAGTCGACCGGTGAGGATCAACTCTACGAGGAGCAGTCCCGACCGGCAAGGGACCGGCTAGCACTCGAGGATCTGGCTGAAGACGGTGAAGAAACAGAACCGGCCAAGGAAGATGAAACAGATACCGGAACCGGCCCCGATCCCGAAATGGATTCGGATGAAGAGGAAACGGAGGAGCCGGTTACCGAAGCTCCGGAACGGAGATATCCTCTAAGAGAGAGAAGGGCCCCCCCGAAGATTTCCGGAACCAGAGCACGTGCTGCTAACCGACGAGGGGGAGCCGGAGAGTTTTGAAGAAGCAAAGCTTGACACCCATAGCCGCATGTGGTTAAGTGCCATGCAGGAGGAGATGGATTCCCTGCATGAGAACCACACATATGAACTTGTGGAGTTGCCGAAAGGAAAGCGGGCACTTCGAAACAAGTGGGTGTTCAAGCTGAAACCGGGAGATGCCGGAAACCCCCCGAGATACAAAGCCAGGATCGTGGTGAAGGGGTTCCAGCAGAAGAAGGGCGTCGACTTCGACGAGATATTTGCCCCGGTAGTGAAGATGACCTCCATCCGGACGGTGCTGAGCATAGCGGCAAGCATGGACCTCGAGGTAGAACAGATGGACGTGAAGACGACATTCCTTCACGGTGACCTCGAAGAAGAGATCTACATGCAGCAACCGGAAGGATTCGAGAAGAAAGGGAAGGAGCACCTGGTATGCCGGTTGAAGAAGAGCCTTTACGGACTGAAGCAGGCTCCCCGGCAATGGTACCGGAAGTTCGACTCTTTCATGACCGATGAAGGGTACCACAAAACGCAGTCCGATCACTGCGTGTTTGTGAAGAAGTTCGAAGGAGGAGACTTTCTAATACTCCTCCTGTACGTGGACGACATGTTGATCGTCGGACGGGACCAGGTCAAGATACGGATGCTGAAGAAAGCACTTCACTGAACCTTCTCAATGAAGGACCTGGGTCCGGCGAGGCAAATACTAGGGATGCACATCATCCGGGACCGGAAGAAGAAGCAGTTGTGGCTGTCACAGGAGAAGTACGTGACAAAGGTGCTTCACCGGTTCAACATGTCGGAAGCAAGACCGGTCGGGTCAACCCTCCCGGCAAACTGCAAGTTGTCCAGCAAGCAAAGCCCCAAGACAAAGGCTGAGAAGGAGGACATGATGAAAGTACCATATGCCTCTGCCGTCGGAAGCTTGATGTACGCAATGGTGTGTACAAGACCGGACATAGGATATGCAGTCGGAGTGGTGAGCCGGTACATGAGCAATCCCGGCAAAGAGCACTGGAACACGGCCAAGTGGATACTCCGATACCTGAAGGGCACGGCAAACGTGTGCCTCCGATTCGGCTCCGGTAAGCCCGAACTCGACGGCTTTACCGATTCGGATATGTCGGCTGATGCAGATACCAACCGGTCCACATCAGGGTATGTGATGACGTATGCAGGGGGAGCTGTTTCGTGGCAGTCGAGGCTGCAGAAGACGGTTGCGTTGTCAACCACGGAGGCGGAGTACATGGCGGCTGTTGAAGCCGGCAAGGAAGTGATATGGATGAAGGACTTCATTAGAGAGCTCGGTATCCGGCAAGAGGAGTACCGACTCTACTGCGATAGTCAGAGTGCCATCCACCTTGCGAAGAACGCGGCCTATCACTCCCGGACGAAGCACATCCAGCGAAGATATCACTGGATCCGGGAAAGGATAGAAGACCAGGAGTTCGTGCTGACGAAGATCCACACGGACGAGAACGGGTCAGATATGCTGACCAAAGTGCTCACACCCGACAAGCTGGAAGCGTGCCGGAAGAGGGTCGGACTGGAAAGACATCCCATGCCGAAGTGAAGGGGGAGTTTGTTGGGATTACGGTCCCTCCGGATGGGATGGTCAGATGTCCGGGGATCCGGATGACGAAGACCCCGGCTACGGAGCCGGATGATGAAGACCCGGTTACGGAGCCGGATGAGGAAGACCCCGGCTACGGAGCCGGATGACGAAGACCCCGGCTACGGAGCCGGATGACGAAGACCCCAGCTACGGAGCCGGATGACGAATGTACCCGGAGAGAGATCCGGATGCGGGGACATATTTGTGAATATGTTTGCCAAGGGCCCTTGAGGCTATATTTGTAAATAGCCCGAAAGTCATATGTGTATAAATATGACTTAGGGCAAACTGTTTTTTGCTGCTGCTGCATGTTGTTGCTTTTTTTCTGTTTTCCACTTAGAGAGAGTGAAGTGAGCAGCCGAGAGAGAGAGAGAGAGAGAGAGAGAAGAAGAGGTCGTTGCCTCTGTGTATTACCGCCGCCTATGGCGAAGACAGTGAGCTCAAGGTTGTTGCCTTGTAGCTTCAGCATTGTACATCTCTGCTTATAGTGATAGTTGGAGTCTGAGGACTCCCGTGGTTTTTCCCATTTAGGGTTTTCCACGTAAAACATCCTGTGTACTCTTCTCTCTATTGTCTTCGTGCAATTTGTATTTCCTGTCTTCTGTGAGTTGATCCTATTCCTCGGTTGTGGCCGAGCGTTGTGTTTAACAATAACTTGGGACCTAGTTGATCCTCCCCGTCACTGTAAACCGATCGGATGCAAGTGGGTGTACAAGGTCAAGTACAACGCCGACGATTCTGTTAATCGGTACAAAGCCCGGTTAGTGGCGAAGGGATACGCGCAGACCCACGGAATCGACTACGACGAGACCTTCGCTCCTGTGGCGAAGATGACGACGGTTTGTGTGGTACTGGCGGTTGTTGCGGCAAGGGGGTGGCATCTTCACCAGATGGATGTGAAGAACACCTTCCTTCAAGGAGAGCTTGAAGAACCCGGATTTCACTCGGAGATGAACAAGTCGGCGGTATGCCAACTGAAGAAGTCGCTTTACGGCTTGAAGCAAGCCCCCCGAGCTTGGAACGCGAAGATCACGCACCGGTTGCGTAAGCTGGGGTTTGCTGTCTCTAAGTCGGACTCTTCGTTATTCATCCGGCAAGGCTCTGACGGTCCGGTATGTATACTCTTGTATGTGGATGATTTAGTCATCATCGGACCGGGTCTTCGCGAAATCAACCGCGTCAAGTCCTAGTTGTCGGACGCATTCGAAATGAAGGACCTAGGGGACCTTCATTATTTTCTTGGGATCGAAGTGATCCGGACCCCCGACGGCATATTGCTCTCACAACGACATTACGTGTTGAATATGTTGTATAAGTTCGGCATGACGGATTGCCGACCTGTCTCCACACCCCTGGACCGGAACCAGAAGCTTCGTCCCAACTCTGGACCGGCCTGCAATGAGAAACGGTTCCGACAGGTTGTCGGAAGCCTGATCTACTTAACCATCACCCGACCCGACATCAGCTATCCGGTCGGCATGGTAAGTCAGTTCATGCAGAAGCCGACCGTGGAGCACCTTCAGTGCGCGCAACAAATATTACGGTATGTCAGCGGCACTAAGGACCGGGGACTGCTATACCGGCGAGGTATACCCGAAGAGCTTGTCGGTTACACAGATGCTGACTGGGCCGGCGATGCGTCTGATCGCCGCTCCACTTCCGGATACATGTTCTCCATAGGTAGCGCGGCCGTTGCGTGGAGCATCAAGAAGCAGCCCACAGTGGCTTTGTCAAGCACTGAGGCTGAGTACCGGGCCGCTACCATTGCCACTTGTGAAGCCATCTGGCTTCGGCGACTGCTGCGAGACTTGCGGATCGAGGTGCCGACCCCGATCCCGATTTACTGCGATAACATGAGCAGCATGCAGCTCGCCAGGAACCCTGTGTTCCATGCTCGCACAAAGCACATCGAGGTGCACTACCACTTCGTGCGTGAGCAGGTCCTGAGCAGTGAAGTTGACCTACGGTATGTTCATGTTGCACACAGTGCTCGGCCACAACCGAGGAATAGGATCAACTCACAGAAAACAGGAAATACAAAATGCACGAAGACAATAGAGAGAAGAGTACACAGGGTGTTTTACGTGGAAAACCCTAAATGGGAAAAACCACGGGAGTCCTCAAACTCCAACTATCACTATACACAGAGATGTACAATGGTGAAGCTACAAGGCAACAACCTTGAGCTCACTGTCTTTGCCACAGGCGGCGGTAATACACAGAGGCGTCGACCTCTTCCTTTCTCTCTCTCTCTCGGCTGCTCTCACTTCGCTCTCTCGGCTGAAAACATAAAATGAGCAACAACATAAAACTGTTTGCCCTAAGTCATATTTATACAACATATGACTTTCGGGCTATTTACAAATATAGCCTAGAGGGCCCTTGGCAAACATATTCACAAATATGTCCCCGCATCCGGATCTCTCTCCGGGTACATTCATCATCCGGCTCCGTAGCCGGGGTCTTCATCACCCGGCTCCGTAGCCGGGGTCTTCATCACCCGGCTCCGTAGCCGGGGTCTTCATCATCCGGCTCCCGGACATCTGACCATCCCATCCGGAGGGACCGTAATCCCAACAAACTCCCCCTTCACTTCGGCATGGGATGTCTTTCCAATCCGATCCTCTTCCGGCATGCTTCCAGTTTGTCGGGTGTGAGCACCTTGGTCAGCATATCCGACCCGTTCTCGTCCGTGTGGATCTTCGTCAGCACAAACTCCTTGTCTTCTATCCTTTCCCGGATCCAGTGGTATCTACGCTGGATGTGCTTCGTCCGGGAGTGATAGGCCGCATTCTTCGCAAGGTGGATGGCACTCTGACTGTCGCAGTAGAGTCGGTACTCCTCCTGCCGGATACCGAGCTCTCTAATGAAGTCCTTCATCCATATTATTTCCTTGCCGGCTTCAACAGCCGCCATGTACTCCGCCTCCGTGGTTGACAACGCAACCGTCTTCTGGAACCCCTTCACCACGATCCTGGCTTTGTATCTCGGGGGGTTTCCGGCATCTCCCGGTTTCAGCTTGAACACCCACTTGTTTCGAAGTGCCCGCTTTCCTTTCGGCAACTCCACAAGTTCATATGTGTGGTTCTCATGCAGGGAATCCATCTCCTCCTGCATGGCACTTAACCATCTGCGGCTATGGGTGTCAAGCTTTGCTTCTTCAAAACTCTCCGGCTCCCCGTCGTCGGTTAGCAGCACGTGCTCTGGTTCCGGAAATCTCCGGGGGGCCCTTCTCTCTCTTAGAGGATATCTCCGTTCCGGAGCTTCGGTAACCGGCTCCTCCGTTTCTTCTTCATCCGAATCCATTTCGGGATCGGGGCCGGTTCCGGTATCAGTTTCATCTTCCTCGGCCGGTTCTGTTTCTTCACCGTCTTCGGCCGGATCCTCGAGTGCTAACCGGTCCCTTGCCGGTCGGGACTGCTCCTCGTAGAGTTGATCCTCACCGGTCGACTTGGAACTCTTCATCTTCTTCTCCGACTCCCAGTCGGCGAGTGTCTTGTCCTCCATGAAGATGATATCTCGACTCCTGAATATCTTCTTGTCGACCGGGTCCCATACTCGGTAGCCGAACTCGTCGTCGCCATAACCGAGGAATATGCATGGCCGGGTCTTTGGATCTAACTTTCCTCTCCGGTCCTTAGCCACATGCACGTATGCGAGACACCCAAACACCTTTAGATGCCGGTAGGACACTTCCTTACCGGTCCACACTCTCTGTGGCGTGTCTCCATCCAGGGGTACTGAGGGTGATCTTTTTATCACATATGTCGCCGTCGACATTGCCTCAGCCCAAAACCCCTTGGGTAATTTCGCATGCGCCAGCATACTCCGGACCCTCTCCATTATGGTCCGGTTCATCCTCTCGGCCAGCCCGTTCAGTTCCGGCGTCTTCGGCACAGTAAACTCGAGCCGGATTCCCTTCGAGCGACAGTACTCCTTGAACTGCCCCCGGTATTCCCCTCCGTTATCCGCTCGTATCGCTTTCAGCTTCTTGCCGGATTCCCTTTCCACTCTCGCGTGGAGTTCTTTGAAGACGCACAACACTTGGTCCTTTGTCTTCAATGGTGCCGTCCACAGCTTCCGGCTGTGGTCATCAATGAATGTCACGAAGTACTGGGCTCCGCCATGTGACTTCGTTTCTACTTGACACACGTTAGTGTGCACCAACTCCAATGGTGCGCTACGTCTCGTCGGTGGCCTTGAGTGGAAGGAGGTTCAGTTCTGTTTACCGGCCAGGCAATCGGTGCACTTCTCCAGGTGCACATGCTTCACTGGAATAAGGTTGTCTTCTGCAAGCCTCTTCATCCCCTTCTCACTCATGTGGCACAGTCTCTTGTGCCACAGCTCACCGGCAGTGTCGGCTGCCACGTTCAACTCCTCCGGACACAACCAGGCATTCATAAGGTACAGTGTGTTGACCTTCCGGGCCCGAGCCACTATCAGGCTCCCTTTGCTGAACTTCATGGCACCGTTCCGGATGCTACCCGTGTAGCCTTCATCGTCTAGCCTCCCGGCCGAAATCAGGTTTAATCGAACCTCCGGAACGTGTCGAACATCCTTCAGCAGCATCTTGCATCCGGTTGATGTCATCAGCCACACGTCTCCTATGCCGGCAATCCGGCATGTACCTTCATTTCCCATCCGGACACAGCCGTGCTCACCGGCTATGTAGGATGAGAAGTATTTCTTCTCCGAGGTCAGGTGGAACGACGCTCCGGAATCGACCACCCAGGTCATCTCTTCACCGGCAAGGTTCAGCTCCCTCTCTTCGGTAATGAGCATTATCTCTTCTTCACTTGCCGCGAGTGCCGTCGTTCCTTTCCGGTCCTGCCCTCGCCGATCCGGACCTCTCCGGTCCGTGGCTCCCCGGTATGCACCGTTTCGCTCCGGTGACTTCTTCGAATCGGTACCGTCGGTTCCATTGTCTTTCCGGAAATGCCGACAATTCTTCTGGAAGTGCCCCGGCTTCCCACAGTAGAAGCATGTAGGTCTTCCCCTCGACTGCGACCGTGTCCCCGACTTCTCCCGTCTTTGCGGACTCCGGTTCCGTTGTCTTCCCCGTTCCGATTCGGTAAGCAGCGCCTTCGAGTCGGAGGCCGGTTCTTTATCTCTCCGACGCGCTTCTTCATTTAGAATACTTGTCTTTACCGTTAGTAAAGACAAGTTCTCTTCCTTACAGGAGGTGCTGAGAGTAACTACCAAGTTCTCCCAGCTCTCCGGGAGGGTACACATCAGCATGATGGCTTGCATTGCGTCATCCAACGGGAACTTGATCGCCGCAAGCTGGTTCACGAATCCCATGAACGTGTTGACGTGTTCGACCATGCTCTCGCCGTCCCGGTACTTAAGATTCACTATCTTCCTCATCAGGGAGGTCCGGGTCAGAGCATTCTTCCTCTCATACAGTCCGGACAGCTTCTGCCACATCTCATAGGCGTTCGTATCGTTCGCCACATGTTGCAGAACACTTACATCGACATATTGCCGGATCGTCGCTACGGCTTTCCGGTTCAGGAGCTTCCACTCCGACTCTATTACCCCCTTGGGTATCTCGGCATTGTCGATCGGTTCGTACAGGTCTCGGACGATGAGAAGGTCTTCCATCTTTATCTTCCAGTCGGCGTAGTTCTGTGAGTTCAACACCATCATGCCCGGAGGCCCACTACCGCCGCCTTCCATTTTCTGTGTTAACGTCGCTCTGATACCACTTTGTTGCACAGAGTGCTCGGCCACAACCGAGGAATAGGATCAACTCACAGAAAACAGGAAATACAAAATGCACGAAGACAATAGAGAGAAGAGTACACAGGGTGTTTTACGTGGAAAACCCTAAATGGGAAAAACCACGGGAGTCCTCAAACTCCAACTATCACTATACACAGAGATGTACAATGGTGAAGCTACAAGGCAACAACCTTGAGCTCACTGTCTTCGCCACAGGCGGCGGTAATACACAGAGGCGTCGACCTCTTCCTTTCTCTCTCTCTCTCGGCTGCTCTCACTTCGCTCTCTCGGCGGAAAACATAAAATGAGCAACAACATAAAACTGTTTGCCCTAAGTCATATTTATACAACATATGACTTTCGGGCTATTTACAAATATATCCTAGAGGGCCCTTGGCAAACATATTCACAAATATGTCCCCACATCCGGATCTCTCTCCGGGTACATTCATCATCCGGCTCCGTAGCCGGGGTCTTCATCACCCGGCTCCGTAGCCGGGGTCTTCATCATCCGGCTCCGTAGCCGGGGTCTTCATCATCCGGCTCCGTAGCCGGGGTCTTCATCATCCGGCTCCGTAGCCGGGGTCTTCATCAACCGGCTCCGTAGCCGGGGTCTTCATCATCCGGCTCCCGGACATCTGACCATCCCATCCGGAGGGACCGTAATCCCAACAGTTCATACGGATCGGCAAGTTGCCGACATCTTCACCAAGCCGCTCGGATCGGACAAGTTGCAGCACTTTACCGACATGCTTGGTATTCAGCATCTCGACGTGCCGCACTTGAGGGGGAGAAGCAAGGGCAAAGTCTCTACCGAAACCGGCAAAGGCAAAGAGACTGTTGAACCCGTCGGTAAGAGGAGAGCCGGAAGAAGAGGAGACAAGAAGATGAAGGAAGCCGAGTCGACGAAGGAAGTCGACACATCCGAACAGGTCGGAGCAAGCGGCTGTGAAGAAGAGTTGTGCACTCAAGAAGAGAAGTGCATGCTGTGCGGAGGTCATCACGACGGTACTGACCATGATGCGGAGTCGAATGAAGAATTCGATTTCGGTTCACCGGCTGAAGAAGTCGAGGGAAGCATGGAGAAGGCCAAGACTCGTAAGTGGTCCGATGTGGTGAGAGGCCTGAAGCCGGAAGTCGAATCGGAGTGTACCGATTCGGACAAGAGCTGGAACGAGTCGGAGATAGTTGACTCAGATCAACAGATGGATCCGGATGAGACGGATCGACTGAAGGCCAAGGGGACACGGACACAGCGGAAGTCGATGCCATCGTGGGAGAACCGACGGATCGGCAAGCGCCGGAGTCACAACAACGTGAGTGTTGAGATGGGCCTATTGAGCAGACATGCCGACCGAGAGGGTCGAGGCGCGCAGAACCAAAGGGGTCGCGGCAAACGGGACCGGACCGGACGAGGAGCGCGAGCAAGGCGGAGTGACGCTAGGAGGAGTCGGTTGAAAGAACCGACTGCCATAGAGGTCGACACTACGACCCCACCTCAGGTTGAGCTTGAGGGGGAGTGTTGAGCGGCAAGCTCAACCGGAGCCGGATCGGCTGAATAAGCCGGAGCCGGTAAGCGAGACGGATCGGGCGAAACGGATCGGTATGACGGTGAGCAACCGAACCGGCAAGCAGTGGAGGCCAGGTGCAATCCGTAACCGGCAGTCCAATCGGAAGCCTAGAATAGGATAGACTACTAGGTATCTATAGTCTCGTAGTAAGTGTCAGATGCTCGTGTGAGCATTGAAGTACATGGTACTTCTGTCAGTCCCAAGAGGACTTGTATAAATAGTGCTACTTAGCACAGTGTGTAAACACAGAGTCTTGATATAATTTTGAAATTGCGTTCTGCTCTCTCTATCTCTCTCTCTCTCTCTCTGTTGTTCTCTGTTTTACGCTTCCGCAAACACTTACGTTTACACCTCCTTTTCATATAACAACAGTTGTCCCTCTAGAATGCCCCACCTAACCGCGCCCCAAGTAATCACACAATTAGCATGTATCAATATCAACAACCTTAATACTCTCTGCCAAACTTGCATAATTTTAGGACAAGACCACAATACATGCTTAATTGATTCCAGCATACATCCACAACCAAATCCACACGACTTACTATTTAGTTGTCGTAACCAAGCCCGAACCGGAAGTGCATAATGGATCAATAACCTGCGAAAAAGGACAATCTTCCTAGGAATCTACAAACTCCATAATGACTTCCAATATTTAGATGCATTCATTACAGAGGCCCCATTCACCAATCACACATTCATAGCGGATGGTGAATGCAATTTCCTACTTAAGAGTAGCTTTCGTCCCAACTTCACAGAATATTGAAAGAATTGAATAATTTTAGTATGAGACGAAGGATTTGTATGTTTTCAAAGATAATCCGATGGATCCCAATGCAAGTCAAACAACGACTTTTTTTTTAACCCATAGTTGGCAAAATAACATACTATCAGAAGGAGAAGGATCTAAAATCCACTTTTTACCAAATTTACCAATCCCTCTCACTAAATGTTGCAATGTCGTTTGCCAAATTGATGATTCCACACCAATTTGCCCTAATCTTCCTTCCTCAGATACATCAAAATAGTAACAGTCATTACTCTGCCTGCTAAAGACAACTTTGTAGTGTCCCAAATCAACAATTTTTTCCTAAGTGATAACATTAGCGAAGCTAACAATCACTCCTTATGCATATTTATACCACCCTAACAGCCTAAGTAACAAACTGAAACTCCTTGAATCCAACGAAAATACTTAGATGGTCTCCATGATGGCAACGGCCGCGTAGAAACCCAAAAACCCACTAATTTACACCAATTAACTTTTGCACCAGAGACAACACAAAATGTTTCCAATGCAACCTGTACTTTACAGAATTTACCTACTTCAGCGTGCATGTATAGTGCAATATCATCTGCAAACTCCACGTCTAAAATCATCTTGTTAGAGATCGGTATGACCAGCCCTTGGATCCTAGCACATGCTGATTTAAATATGCAGAGAATATTTCCATAACAATAAGAAATGAAAAAGGGGCTAATTGACACCCTTGACGAACTGATTGTGACATTTGAAATCTTCATCCTCTACCTCCTGCTACTTTAAAGATAGAACTATAAGCTAATCTATACAAAGCTGCCACTGCAATAATCCAAACTTCTGGAAACCCTAATCTTCTCATTGCCTCTTCTAAAAAGTCCCAATTCACTCTATCATAGGCCTTTTCAAAATCTAACAATAGAGTTACGTAAGTCCTCTTTCTTGGCCATAGTTGAGGTGGACAACTCCCAAAACAAAAATATATTATCAAATATACTCCTATCTTGCATGAAACCTGTATGTTATCATACTTGTTCATGTTATCTAGCTACTATTAAACAATATAACAAAATATGTGTTCATTTTACAATCCTAAACCATGTATATCTTTATGCTACCTACAACAACATGAACATCAAGTGCACCACCTTTGAATTTTGGAATGTTATGGGACATCTATGATGAGACATTTTAGGCACTTGAATATCTCCCTTGACACTTGCCTTTTTAGCTAGGCATTGTTGAATAAAGCGAACAAAGTATAGTGATGTGATGCTTTCCATCTTCTCTATTTGTTGAAGCTTTCTCATAAGTTGTGTAAGTACTAGTTATCTTTTACATTTTCTACATCATCATATTTTATATTATAAGAAAATAGAAGTTATAAAACCCATGCCACTCATGAGATATCCTCAAAATTACATTTAACATTAATTCTCTTGACATATGTGAAAGTATGTGGACATTTTAAGGAGATTGGACTCTTTGGAATTTATATATAACCTATCACTAGCCTATGTACATGTTGTTATGATATTAGGCGTAGACATCTCTTTTTCCATTTTCCAACCTTTTGATGCTCAACCTCGAATATTGTCATAGTGGGGTAAATCACAAAAAAGTAAAATAAAGAAGTGGTTTTGGAACAAAAAGCAATGTGAAGTAGAAAAGCAAGAACTATGGAATGAAGTTCATCTTTGGAACTATGAGAGAAATGTTGACTATCCCTAAGACATGATGGGGAAGTTCTTTGATGTAATTGATTAGGTTGTCGAATCAACGAGCTCATGATCCATTTCAAGGAAAACCAGATCCATGGCAAGTCACTCAATCCATCCGACAATCACACATAATCAATTATCATTACAAGTGAACTTTGTCTTTGGTTAATGTGTCAAAACATAGAGTCGTGTTTTGTCACTCATGATCCCTACAAACATGAGATACAATTTTATGCAATTTCAACCAAGCTATATCGTGTTGCTCAAAGTTGCCCTACTTATAATCTCTTGAAAAGAAGGTACAACAAAAAGTTGCAACCAAAATAACACGTAACAAGAATGTTGGAATGCAATATAAGAGCTATATTGGGAATACATCCAACTTAAGGCTGCTAGGAAGCTCGTTTCAATGAAGATGTGCATTCAAATGTGACTTATAATTTGGAAAATTACCAAAATGTGCTCATTGTGTATGAAATTCAAAATGTATGTTATATTTTTGTTTGTTTCGAGCTTATAATAATGGGAAATTAAGATCAAACACTCAATTAACTAAAAATCGCATACATATTTTTATACATTTAATTATCGTAATACTTACCATATATTAATAATGTGTTATGTGCATGTTAATCATTATTCACTAAAAAAGTTGGGTTGTAGAAGAATTGCCTACAAGTGATTAATTACAACAAATAGGCTAGGCATGCTTTTAGAGTTTTTAATAAATACATTGCTCATTTATTAGTGTGTCACTACTATGATGGGTTTAGGGTTTCTTTAGACAGCCCGTGAGACGGGTGCATGCTTCGCTATAAAATTCAAAACTCTTGAAAATGCCACATTCCTCATGCGTGCAATTAGTTGTAGTGATTGTAGTAGTTTTAGATTAAGTGGAACCCATTTGAGGGTGATTTTGTGCAACACAAAGATATTTTTCCCCTTCTAAAAGTTTATTAGACAATAACCATATTTATCAAAGGTTATGAATAGGAACCTAAGCTATACATAGGATATGTCGAAGGTGTTATTGAATAGGTCTTTCACTAACTTTTGATACCTTCATTGGTTATTTGAAAGCTCCACATGGCAAAATAAGAGAATTATAGTTTAAAATGTCATGTCTTGAGATATTCAAGCAATGACTTTTATTTGTAGAAACACATGCTTAATGCTAAAATTGGACAATATGGCCTCATTCGCATTATCTCATGATCACCTCTCTTAAACTCCACCACTTGGTGTGACCATGCTCGACCAATGGTATGGAATGATCACAAACAATGATGCAGTTCATTCATTGCTAGCTCCTAGGTTTGTAGGAGGCCGCCATTGTCTCTATGGAGTTAGATATCCACTCGGATGATGTATATTGTGTCTATGGTACGTGCCATCTGATATTGTGCTTGAGTTATGAATCTCAAATGAGGCCTCAAAAGAAAAGATTGCTAAAACTATTGGATGTGTGCTAAATGTGATAAAATTTTAATGCATCTTATTGCCCGCTAAATAGGGTGATTTGCATATGAAGGTGATGAGCTAATGATCGTTTGCTAATAATATATTGTGTAAGGTATAATTTCTAAATGCAACACTAATTGAAGTACTCCACCAAGTTCCTCCTAGAAGGTTTTAGTCTCGTGGTCTAGAGTTATGGTACAACGCATATGCTCATAGTACTAGTAGCATCACATATATATTGTTTCATTTTTAAGTTTTAGACCATGTCAAATGTGGTGGGTTCGATGATTGATATCACATGTGTAATTGCAAAAATGATATTAAATCGACACATCAAAGGATTACTTTAAAATTAATTTACATGTTCCATCACTTTATGGGTGATTTGCTAAAAGTTTATTTCTAAAAAATGCTTAAGGATTTGAAGAGAATTTCCATAACCTTTGCAATTTAAGAATGCCCAATGAATCAATCATTGTTCGATGAAAATAACACATTTCTAATTTTGCGTACTTCATTTTCGTATATTTGGATGAGGACCTTAGTATCACATGATATCCTCGCATCTCTTCGTTCTTAATATTTTTGAATGTCATCTGTGATGTAATTCTTGTTTTTCATTGAGGAACTTTAGGCTTTACACTCACTTTTCAAACTAGGATTCCCAAAACAATAGCCCGGATCTTCATAGGGATGATTCTACTAAAACAATGACCATGAAAATGTGATACATCATGGAGACAATGATTAATCGTGCACAAAAGTTTGTACGAACCAACAAAAGAAGATTGGTGCAAATGGTGTATTTTGAGTTTATGGTAACATATTTCAATATCCTGATATAGTGTTTGAATGAGAACATGCTTTTCTGTGGAAAACACCTGACAATACCAATTTATAACCTACATGTGGGTGGGGCCCCATTGGTCACATATCTCCACACATTTAGACAAGTGTTATTTCTTCCTTGCCAATTGGTACACATACATCTTTGTGCAAATGAACAAGTGTGTGATCTCAAGGTATGTGTTATTTCCTAACCATGACGCAAACCATTGCATTCTCAAATATAATAAAGAATCCATATCATGCTTGATTGGTTATGTTAAGCTCAAGTATATTTTCTGTTGAAATAAATCCATGTACCAAGAGAACTTACTCTCCTATAACTTAATCTTCATCTCCAAACTAGTGCAAAAAAAGTGTTGCTTGTAAATGTGCGTCCATCGTCTAACGGATAGGACAAAAGATCTCCTAAACCTTGATTAGCCTAGGGAATCACTATTTTTTTCAAAAACCAAAGATGAACATGACCACAACTTTAGAATGACGTGAAAGGTGTAGATTTTTTATACCAACGGTTGATTACTTCGACCCAAATGCTTTTGACACACCATCGATGCCCATCAAATAGCTGAAGCTTTTCATTTTGTGGGTACCACTTGAATGGGAACTTGGTAGGTTAGTCCACCTACTATGATTTTGTCACCTTGTTGCTCCATTTTAATGTGTTGTGGTCGAACAAGTAGATGTTATCACTCTTATCCTTGATTTTTAACCACCAATATCCTCACTACACTATTACGTTGTATTGCCAAAAGGTTGAGAAAATGGCATGCATTCAACCCCTCCATACCCAGGATCATCTTGTGAAGTAAAGAAAATAGGTAACTTTTGGACACAAGCTTGCACAACAATGCAAGTAAGGTAGGCCCCACTATAGCTCCATACTAATTAAAGCAACCCTACGTTTCACACTAGGTTTGTCTTGTGAATGCTAATGGATATTTTTAGTGGAGTACTTGGAATCCATCCCAACAATCATGTTTGTGGAGTAATTGGAATACACCACAACCAAATGATTTCACATTGATTGATTGAGGACTTGTGGGGATGATAGATATCATTGATCTAGCAAAAACATCAACTTTCAAACAAATATTCTTTGTATGGCAACTTTATAGTTAATTGTAAATATGCGAACTCGTGTTACGGTGCTGGTCCATACAAGGGTGGAAAATGTGATTGGCAAAAAAGGTAAGAGTTTCTATTCTCTTATTTCATGAGAGAGAGAGAGAGAGAGAGAGAGAGAGAGAGAGAGAGAGAGAGAGAGAGAGAGAGAGAGAGAGAGAGAGCAATACAATACTTACAAGTTACACCTAAGACAATACGAGTCGACAATGATGATGACATCGATGATTGGGCAAATATTATTTTTGCATCCCGATTTTTTTTTGCATGGTCAGGGTTTGCCCATAAAGTTGGGAACCACTTGTGTTGTTACGGAGAAATGATGGTCACCCCACCACTCTTAGGATAGGCCAGAATGGTATAGACCCTAAATAGGGCCAAACTACATCGTTCCTATTAAGAAATGAGGTATTTTTAATAGGTCATAATGGCCTATGAGACACTAAAGACAGAGAGAGAGAGACAACGATTACATCTTAAGATGCCGTCTCATCTCTAGGAACAAACCCCGACATAAACTTAACTAAAATTAGTAGAACGGCATATAAACTTGCCGGATAATCGCATGTGTGAACCCGTAAATAAGAGAAGAGAGTTCTGGCATTCGGGATCCGGAGATGGCGAAGCCTGCCGGCCGACAATGGCCTTCATTTTGTCCATAACATGCAAGCATTAGAGAAAGATAGAGAGAAGCCATTAGAGAGAGAGAGAGAGAGAGAGAGAGAGAGAGAGAGAGAGAGAGAGAGAGAGAATTAGAGAAAGAGAGAGAAGCCATTAGAGAGAGGGGAATATGTAGAACAGATTCCTGCTTTATTTTTGCATGTTACGAGAAAAACAGAGCACTACTACTTCTTCTTCTTCTGTATAATTAAACGTTCAGGAAAAACCCTCTTCACCATATATATGTATATATATATATATATATATACATACATACATATACATATCAATATGCATTCTAATCTTCTCCACATGAAAAACAAATAGAAAAACCCAAGTTCCTGCTTGGTTTCTCCTCTCTGTGTTCTAGTTTCTGTTTGTTTATTTGATCGATTTGAGGCCCTGCCTCTGTTCCTGATTGGTTGCTTCATTGATTCCCCTGTTTTTGATTGGTTGCTTCATTGATTCCCCTGTTTCTGATTGGTTGCTTCATTGATTCCCCTGTTTCTGATTGGTCGGGCGGTTTTGGTTCCTCTTGTCTACGGGGAGCCTGACAGATAATTGGAGCCTGACAGATAATTATCTACTCTCTGCATATGCCTCATCGCCAAGCTGGAAGATTTCACAACCGGAACAGAGGATGTCGCCCCCAGGAAGAGCCAGCCAAGGACTCTACTGCTTTTGTCCGACCAAAACTAGAGCTCGAAGATGGCAGCAGCTGCAGGCCTAGAGAGCTAGGTTTCGATGGCAAAGATAGAACTAAATTGCTCGATCGTAGCAGCGGTACACCTATTAAAGAGCTGAATGATGGTGATGGAAGGCTGGAGGAGCTAGACAATGGGAGTGGCACTTCTTCACCAGCACTAAATTTGAAGGTGAATATTGATACTTCTTCCGCAGCAGCCGTTGACTCCAATAGATTTCTCCGTGTTCCGGCAACCACCTCAACTCCAGCCGCACCATTCGATAGCCGAGATCAAACCAATACCCGAGAGAGAGCTGCCTTGTTCCGACATGAGAAGCCACCACCTCCTCATGAAGAGCAGAGACGGAGGCCCAATGCTTTCATTCAACCTGAGACAAACAGTGGGTGGGATAGAGGGGATGGGTGGCTTGGGAGAGATATTCTTATCACTGAAAATGATAGGCATTCGGCAAATTTGTTGGTTGAAGCAGCGATGGAGGAGAGCAAATCGAGAACCTGTCGGCAACGTCTTCTAGTTGTGGCCAATCGATTGCCCGTCTCTGCCACAAGAAATGGAGATGTTTGGTCTCTCGAGCTCAGTGCTGGTGGCCTTGTGAGTGCCCTTCTAGGTAAGATCACTTCTTGTGTTCACCATCTTCAGCTATGTTTTTCCGATATCTTTATTGATATAATATGCTGATGTATGTGGGGTGGTATAGTTTAGAAAACAGTCGAAAGAGGGTTTTTACTGTTTCTTTTTTTGCACCATCTTCAGTTATTTTTAATGGAAATGTATTTATGTTCCTTCTGATAGAGTAGTAGTTGTTAATGTACAATGTAGATGGGCATCATTATATACATTCTAATGGACTTTATATGAGTTCAATTCTACATAGTAGTGTTTAAGAACTTTCGACGAGTTATTTGTGCATATAAATGCTTCTGCTATGTTTAGACCTTCTGGTTTTTCTGTATTGTATGTCAGGAGTGAGACAATTTGAGACAAGATGGATAGGGTGGGCAGGTGTGAATGTGTCAGATGAAGTTGGTCAAATAGCACTGAAGAAGGCCTTAGAAGAAAAGGTTTGTGTATTCAGTATTTTCACATGCATATTTATGTATATATTTTTCATGGTTCCCTTTGATTCACATCCCTTCACATTGAGAAATGTCATAGTTCATGGATTCCTGATATGTATGTAACATGTGTGCGTGCATGTATATCTACAGCGATGTGTTCCTGTGTTTCTTGACGAAGAAACTGTACATCAATACTATAATGGGTATTGCAATAATGTTCTTTGGCCACTTTTCCACTATCTTGGATTACCTCAAGAGGACAGACTCTCTGCAACTCGTAGCTTAGAGGATCAGTTTGAAGCCTATAAAAGGGCCAACAGCAAGTTTGCAGAAGTTGTTCATTCTATCTATAAAGAGGGTGATGTTATATGGTGCCATGATTATCACCTCATGTTTTTGCCGAAATGTTTGAAAGATTATAATATGAATATGAAAGTGGGTTGGTTTCTTCACACACCATTCCCTTCTTCAGAAATCTATCGAACATTGCCATCACGTTCTGAGCTCTTGAAAGCAGTGCTTACAGCAGATTTAATTGGGTTAGCATTAGAGTTCTTTCTTGCTCCTTTTTTGTCTCATTGGTATGCAGTTCAAGCTCATTCATCTTATTTGGAATTGGTATGTTTTTTGTTCGTTTTGAAGGTTTCACACTTATGATTATGCCCGGCACTTTGTAAGTGCATGCACACGTATACTAGGACTGGAAGGTACATGTTCAGGTGTAGAGGATCATCGATTGGGAAAGCTTACTCGAGTAGCAGCAGTGCGATTCTAAACTCTTTATCTTATTTATTTATTTATTCTGAATCAAGAGATGTAGCTGATGAAGGCTTGGCTTCCAGCTTGATTGTTAGTGTTGATTTGTATATTTTATAGGACAAAACATCAAATAAAATCACCAGAATACTCCACTGTAGTAACCTTTGTACTGGAGAGGAATATTCTGGTAGTTTTCTAGAACTAGGGGTTATTTTCATAAATACCCAACAAGATAGAGGTATTCTGATGTTCTCCCACCTTTTATCAATATTTATTCTCTGGTGAATTAGGTCGTATATGTGTATGTATTGAGGTGGATATCTTGGCTTTTACAGTTCCCGATTGGCATCGACCCAGACAGGTTTCTTAAGGCCCTTGAGAGACCTGACGTCCAAGGCTATATCGACGAGTTGAAACATAAATTTTCTGGTAGAAAGGTAGCACACTCTTAAGTAACTTTAATTTTCTTTATACAAGAGGGAGAGACCAGTGTAATATTTTCACTTGATATTAAATTGAACTTTGGTTTATTTCTAGGTAATGCTTGGTGTGGATCGGCTAGATATCATAAAAGGGATACCCCAGAAACTTCTTGCATTCGAGAAGTTCCTCGATGAGAATCATGAGTGGAGAGATAAAGTACTGTTGGTGCAGATAGCGGTCCCGACACGGACAGACGTTCACGATTGTATGTTTTATCTTCATATAGTTTTATGGTGTTTGAGTGCTTGTTTTTTTATTAGCTTTTGCTCATCTTTCTGTGGCTCAAGAATCATACAAGTACCAACTTCTAAACAATTTTCATTAGTAAGCACCACTGATCTTAGGAGTTTTGAAACTAATTATTTATGCATGGAA